>NC_087063.1:55499875-55547143 GCF_963678635.1 Symsagittifera roscoffensis | reverse complement strand
AGTTTAGAGTTTAGATTTAGTAGCCGCACTTTATGTTTCTATGTGAGTTAAAATGAGCCAATAGAGCACAAACGACAAACCTAATAAGCTGGAAAGGAAATAATACGCATCTTACAGCAAAACATAAAGTCATCAGTTATTTAAAATTTTTCTTGAGAGTATTTGTTGGCGCCAATATGTAGCTTATGTAGCATATGTAAATAGAGAGAAAACATTTTTTGATCGGCCTGGGTCAAAAATAACAAAAAGCAAATAATTTAAAAATAATTTTTCCGCTTTAATTGTCCAATGGTTACTAATTAGGCAATTTCAAGAATATTTTGGTTTCATACCTAATCTGTGAAACTCCTTATTACACCCCAAAATGATGCTAATATAAAGTGCGTTGGGGGGTTTGGAAAAAAGCCGAAAATCTGTCCCCTCCTCGAAAAAATCTTGATCCGCCCCTGAGAAATTAACCACCCCTGAGATCCGCCCTTTGCTATTTTCAATCGATCATAATAAGTTTAAACTTAGGTTAGTTATTTTGTGGTCTCGCTCAGTTTGAATTTTTTCGTCATTTTAACTGCGTTTTGTAATAAATTACATACGTAACTTTTTTATACTTGTATTTGAAATTTTTTTGCATACCCCACTGACATTTGCCGCGAATAAGTACGTCAAAACTTAGTTGTTTCGTAAAAAAGAAATGATAGATTAGTTGTAAGATACTCATTTCCAATTTAATATTTGTTAGGCAATCTTGACCAAGAGAATATAGAGTTGTAGAACAGAATAAATAAACATCTAACAAACAATGTAGCAAAACAACAGAGTGTCCACGCACAGCGTGGTACTCAGTATAGGCCAAAGCAGTGACCTTGAATAGAACATGTAATGAAATCTGTAGCATAACTGCGAAAGACCAGTTATAAGCGAGGTACCGAAGGTCGCCTCATGACATTCCCCGCGGAAGGGAAAAATTTTGAAGATAATTCAAACTTTTTGTATAAGAAGTAAACTGCACCCAGATGAGCATTAGATAGATAGCACCCCTATCCCTCACAAATGCAAGGTGGTAAAGAATATAGAGCATAGAAAGTTTGATAAAGTTTTTAGTAGTTTGACATGTAAACATTAGTCAATCGCCATCTTGAGTTTGTTGACCAATGAAGAAGAGGACGCCTCCAACAAGGCCAGTTGGTTTCGGTCGCGAATTTAGCGGTTTTCTTCGTGAATGCGGGGACGGTAAGGCGTTTCCTGAGGGTAAATCGTGAACCTCCTCCTCCAACATTTTTTCTTCTTCCACTAATTTCACGGAGTGCCGTAGAGGATCACCAAAGAATTGCGTAGCCTTCTTGCTACGTAATGAGGTCCTTATAACCTCCGAATCGTCCACTACTGGCTGAGCGGGGAGAGAAAGGGAAGGATACGAAGAGTGCGTTTCTGGAAGCACGTGTTGTGAGGGTGGAACGAAGCCCTCCGGAGAAACACCATCTGGCGACAAAAACTCAGTCCGTGGATTCGTTAAACCAGAATTAGTAGACTGTGTGGCAGGCGGCGAAGGGACAACAGTATCCATGGTAGCCTGCTGGGGAGTAAGAGTCATATTAGCAAACGTAACAGGCGGCACATCCTCCTGTAGTTTTGGCCGTTTCTGCACTGGGGTAAATTCCCTAACCTCTTGGAGAAAAGTGGACCCAGAAGAGCCCTCGCTAGAAGAATCAACTGTGAGATCCACCACCATGGGATGTGATACACTAGGGTCGTCCGGGCGTTTCTCCAACAGCGTTGGTTGAGAGCGAGTAGCTGGCCTTTTGCCCACATTGCTTGAAATCGATCTTGATGCTTGAAGGCGATCACCTAGCTTTTCCTTTGTCAGTAACATAAGTGTGATCGGTAATCTGAGTAATCTTGAATTTAGCAGGCTTATAAAGAGGTTTGCCGGAATACCCAACAGGTCAGTCCTGTCTTCATTCACAGGAACTGCTGGCTGCGCCATGACATTTGCCGAGAAAGAGTACGTCAAAACTTAGTTGTTTCGTAAAAGTGAATTGATAGATTAGTTGTTAGATATTTAGTTCCAATTTAATATTTGTTGGTCAATCTTTGACCAAGAGAATATAGAGTTGTAGAACAGAATCAAAAACATCTAACAAACAATGTAGCAAAACAACAGAGCGACCACGCACAGCGTGGCACTCAGTATAGGCCAAACCAGTGACCTTGAATAGAACTGGTAATGAATCAGTAGCATAACTGCGAAAAGACAAGTTATAAGCGAGGTACCGAAGGTCGCCTCATGACACCCACAATCTACCCAAAGTTACCTAATCCAATGGGCGGCGGGGTGGTTTTGTGGCCTCAAATTTGCCACAATAATGGATTATATAGACAACCTTTCAGTCACCAATACCGATGAAAAACTGAAAATTAAGTCGAGGCTTTTTACGTGATTGTTTGGTTTTTGTTGATATTATATGTTGTTTTTGTCTTTTTCCGACATATGAGGATGTGGTTTACAGCTCCCACCTTATGATATGCAACGAACTTACTTACGTAAGGACTCAACGCAATTTGTAGGAAGCCAAATTGTAGGAAGCCTTTTTCTGCATTCACTTTGTAAAAGTATCATAAATTACGATCTTCTTGTGAAGTTACCCCGAGTTTGTTTCAGAGCATGACGCTGGACATCTACTTGCGGGCCTACTGGAACGACACTCGTCTGCAGTCTGCAGCTGACTACCTTTTCAACAGAAGTAGTGACAACCCAAATGTGAAACCCCCCAGTTATGTCAACTTGAAGGGGGTGTATGCAGATGCAATTTGGAGACCCAACATATACTTTCTGGATTCCATGTTGGAAAACACACCCGGTAGAAATAGCTTATGACAAATTATCAAAGGGGGGAGGAACAGCTCTGCGGTAGGGCGGTAGGGTGGTAGGTTGGTCGAAAGAAGCGGTAGTTGTTAGATCAAACTTTTAATAAACTAGAACATAGTTTGGTAAAAAATATTTTAGTTTGTAATTAATTATTACTGTAATTTTTGTTATTACTAAAAATGGAGCAGAACTTTGTTCTCGGCCCGGGTCGAGATCCCGCTTAAAAACCGCTCAAGATTTGAGCGGTTTGAGCGGTTTTCCAGCAAGATTTGAGCGGTTTGAGCGGTTTGGGCGGTTTAAGCGGTTTTTTTGGATAAACCGCTCAAACCGCTCAAATCTTGCTTAGAAAACCGTTCAAAAACCGTGGTGAAAAAATCGACAATTGTGAACAAATTTGTTCTTCATACTTTACAGCGTAACATCACGCATTTAGCCGTAATAACACATCAAACAAACATAAAACTCGGTGCTTTGAAAGGGGGGGGGGAAACTGGAAAAGAGCCCAAACTTTTAATGTTTGGATCAATGAGTTGACAAAAAACCAATTTCTACCTCCCACAAGCCCCCCCCCCCCTCCCCATACCAGCATCATCGAAGTCGGCTCTTTTTCCTCCCCCCCCCACCTGCAAATTTTTACATGTAAATTTGTTGACTACATTGTTGAATACATTGACTACTCGTAAAACCACTCGTTACACTAATATATTGAAGGTCGTGTGAGGTGGGGGGGGGAAGGAAAAAGAGCCTCGAAGTCTTTTAGAGATGCCAATAATAACGTCAAATGTTTTGCGCTTCAAAATGTTAGTCTATATTTCAGATGTTAGTCTACTGTTTCAGGGCAGCATGGCCTAACGGATAAGGCGTCTCACTTCGAATCAGAAGATTGGGGGTTCGAATCCCTCTGTGGTCGAATTTTTATTGTTAAATCTTGCGCGGTTTTTTAGCGGTTTTTTTAGATAAACCGCTCAAAACCGTTCAAATCTTGCGCGGTTTTTGAGCGGTTTTTTTAGATAAACCGTTCAAAAACCGCTCAAACCGCTCATTTTGAAGCAAGATTTTGAGCGTAATTGTCTAAAAAACCGCTCAAACCGCTCAAATCTTGCTTCACATTAGGTGAAAAATCTCGACTCGGGGGTGTTTTGAGTGTTATATTATTTTTTTCCTCATTTTGAGTGTTTTTTTTTCAAACTATTTCTGCACAAAGTCAAGTACCAAGGAACAACAATTAGTCATCAAAATGACAGAGTGATATATCATACTTGTAGTACTGCGGTTGCAGTAACCTTGAGATAAAACATAGTCCTTACTACTGCAGTTGCAGTTATGGGTATTATTGACGTTATGTAATTATGATATTGATATTGTTATCTATTCATAGCCAAGGTCAGAGGTACAGTTTTAGATGTTGACTATTGTTCATTTCAGTTCGCCATACTCATGTATGGAATTAAGCCAGTCGATCTGACCTAACAAAAAAAGAAACAATTTGAAGAGATAAATTTTGGAATTCAAACAATTGTAGCTAACTGTTTTTATATCTAAAGTTATTAGCCGTTCTCCGGGTTATTGCAGCCAGTAGGATTTTTGTCGAAAGACGAAAGAGCCGACATGGGAATTCCTGTCTTCTGTACTACAGCTAATTCAGATCCCCCAGGAAGTTTCAAGATATAGTTTGATCAGTTTCTAATGGCAGTAACGGTGAAAGAGAATGTAAATCCGGAATTTTTTTTGGAAGCTTCGAAAACGGTTATAGAGGAACCTGAGCCGAGACCGGAAACACCCCGAACGGGAGAAAATGCCGCTGCAATAGCAGCCGGTGAAACAAGAGATAGATTAGCAAAGGACCATAGTGCATTAGAAATTGAAGAAAAAAGAGAGTGAGGACCAAAATTGGGTCATAACATTTTTTACAACGAAGTACAAAACGTCTGATTTTGAGGTTATATCTCGCTTTAGGAGCAGAAAGAAAAAAAACAATTTGTACAGAAAAAAATGCCTGAAGAAATCTCTAAGTTGGAGTTCAAAAAATATGAAGTCTTAGTCAAAGCTACACTTGAAAAGTCCCAGATTATTACGGGCGAAAGATCCAAACTCTTCAACAGATCGCAACAGCTGGGAGAGACTCTAGAGGCGTTACAAGCCGCATTAACTGCATAGGAAGCCAAATCAGCGTTGGGTACTTTAGAAGATGAATTGGTACGAGATCTAAATATATCGAAAATGAGAAGCGCTGCACTTCAAGACACGCTCACCTGTGAAGCACTATCTCCAGACTAGGTACTAAAAGGGGCTTTAAAGTTCGAACAAAGGAAGCAAACAACACAGGCATTTCAGAAATCGAGCGCCAATGCTGCAGAATTTATTGTCACTTAAAAGGACAGAGTTTGTCCAAGCAGACTTAAACCTGTCGGCACAGTTCGTGGACTACAATAAACATCCAATTATGATACTTGGAACAATAAACACGGACATACGATCTACAGAATGGGAAGTTCATTCTTAATAACAGAACGACGCACACGATGCAATTTGGGTCTAGATCTTCAGAACAGAGTGGGGATAAAAACTACACAAAAACCAGCACCCCCCCTTTCCAAAAGTCAAGGTTTGACTTGCTACTCTGCGAGCAGTCGGAAGGTGGGAAACAAAAATTTTATTCAAAATATAAGGATCTTTTTGACCGTCAAGGACGTTCCATAAAGCATGTAGTGAGCAGAAAAAAGCGATCGAAAACTTTTGACAGAAGGCAATATTCAGCGTTTGGATAAGTGTAGAAGTGATTGCTATAGGCCCCATTTTCATTACGGTTTAAAAGACGGCTCTATTAAGTAGGCCCTAGATGCAAAACCAATAAATAGACGATTATTCAAAAATAAGTATCAAATGCCGAATGTGGATGAATTTTTGGACGTTTTAACCAAATTGTGACTGCAAAAGCTAGGTACACTAGATACGATAAGAAAGCTAAGGATGAAAAACACTCGAAAAAACATCTTCCATGGCTCACGCAGCCGGAACAAGAAGTCCAAATGGACTACGCCGGTCCTGTAGAAGATCATAAAGGAAAAAAAATTATCTGCTAGTAGCAATCGACCGATACACTAAATTTTCATCAGTCAAAGTTGCAAATCCGACCGGGGTGAAATTTTGATAAAATTTTTACGCACACACATAGACACTCATGGAATACCCGAATCATTGAAAACAAACCAACTTCGAACAATTAAAAGAAGACTCGGCGTCATGTTTTTGGAAGACATTGTAGCGTCAGTTAAGCTCTACCTAAGTACGATAATTAAGGACATGAGATGGGCTAAACGAAAAACTAATCAACAATCACCATTCGAAACCTATTTTGGTCGACTTCGAAAAACTGAATTTAAAATGATAAGGGTCAAGTTTTTTCTAATTGTAAACAGCCTTTGGTATGTCAGCGTTCACAGCCAGCCAAATAAAAAGACGATTTGACCAATCTCGAGATAGCCTGAAAAGTGTGCGAAAAGGCCAGAATAACAGAGAAGTCAGCCAGCTGTTCAAGCAGCAGCTCTCATCAGCACGCGAAAAAAACAGGGCGATGACACTTAAGGCTTTACTGGAGGCTAACGCAAAATGGAACGCTGTTAGACAAGAATAGGCGAAAAACGATAATACACGGATTGTTGAGGATACAAGGACTATCAATCCAGATCTCAGAAAAGAGTTACTGTACTCCTGGGAGAGGGGCTTTGAGGAGGACAAACTTAAGTCATCACAAAAAGACCTAACTACGAACCTTTTACGTAAAATTGAGGACAGAAAAAGTGGAGCAGCGTTGACGAATCCACTGAAAAACCCAGTGGTGTCAGAGACATCTACAACTGTCACAACAGCTGCGTGCTCGATTTACCGTGAGAGAGAGACAAAGCGAGATCGAAGATGCCACTCATCGGGTTGCCAAATTCTGGGTTAAAAGGGGGTCAGAAGGACAAAGTGAAAAGTCCTCTCGAAGAGCCCAAACGGAGAAACCAGCTATAGGAGATTGAACGATCTCTAGAAAACGAATTAGAAGAAGAATCACGGAAACAGCAACAAGAAGAGCAGGCGAAGGAGCTCTTGCAGAATAGCAACAAAATTATGACATCAAAAAACACAGCAGTAAGAGAGGATCTTAATTTAGCGGCCAAACGGGCGAAACCCAATCACGGTGGTCCAGCGTCAATAGAACCAAATTCTCAGGAGGTAGTAGCTATTAATCAAAAACCAAAGCAACAAACCGCACAAGACAAAAAGCAAACTAAAACAGCCTCTACGACAACTAGTACAGATCCGGCTAATTCAACAGAGAGCTGCGGACGCAAGAGGATGAAAAGCCAAGCAATAGCTCCACAGCCAAAAAGGTAATCAGCACTATAATTGAGAAGATAGATAGAGACACATATTCCCTACCACGATCCTCAAAACTTTTCAACAGCAAGATTTGGCTCCGGAAGATTGGGAACAATCAGCGGACCAGGTGTTAACGAGAGGAATTCAAAAGACGGCGGAAGAAATATTGAACGCCAAAGAAGAATCGGAATATCATACCGCGGGGGACTCATGACTCCACCAGGATTCTCCGACGAGTCTAGTGTAGAAGATCAGACAGGATCCTAAGTGCGCCGAAGCAAGAGAGCCAATATAAACCAGGGACTCAAGCGACGAGGCAGCCCAATAAAGCACTCAGTGATAGAAATCATTTGTTTCGTCTGAAGTTTGGGTATGCAGCACTTGACACTTCCAGGACCTGGGATGCAAAGTGGAAAGTGCTAATAAACTTGAGTCGCTGAAGCTAAAAGCTCATGGAGTGCACCTATCTATCAAACTGAGTTTTAAAACTCTCTACATGTTTTTTTATATTACTAAATTTTTATATTTATGTGATAAATGTTTTTTTTATTCCTCAGGGGAATGTAGTACTGCAGTTGCAGTAACCTTGAGATAAAACATAGTCGCTACAACTGCAGTTGCGGTTATGTTTATTATTTGCGCTATGTAATTATGTTATTGATATTTTAGCCAAGGGTGACAGGTGCAGATTTAGGTGTTGATTATAGTTCATTTTAGTTCGCCATACTCATGTATCGAATTAAATCAGTCGATCTGAGCTAACAACAAAAGAAACAAATTAAGCAGCTAAATTTTGGAATTCAAACGATAGAACTTTACTGTTTGAAGATTAAACTTTAAAACTTTGCTTTTAGTCTCATTTTGAGCGAGTAAAGGGCGTGTGTCGGTGTCAGTTGTTACAGAAATTTAAAATCATAAAGTTTATTCATGTACAACCTTAGCGTTACTTCGATATAGTCGTCGCTTTTTTGCTTTTTTTCTTCTAATTCAATCAACCATTCTATGAAAACATTAATATGAAATTTAGATCACTAAAATTCGGGAAATTTCATTTTGATTTCTTTAATGTTGAGTTTCTCTTTTCTGAAATGAAATTCGTTGGATCTCTATACTTAGACAGCAACTGTTTATCTTTCTGTAGGTTATTTTTGTGATTAGCATGAATTTTTGTAGATTGCATGATTAAGATTGTTAAAGCATTTTTTTTCGGGTAGCAACCAGTTTAACAGAATCAATTGTCTCATTTTTAGTCCATATCAAAAAATAGGTTTTAATTAGCCCATCTGGCAAAAAGCTAACGTACCTGTCTACAATTTCAATTGTCAACGGTTCGAGTCCGACCAGGACCTGTTTTTTCTTGTAAGCGGAAAACTGTCCGAGCGTCAAAAATCTTTGTCGGACTTCTGTTTGACTGATTTTTTGTCGGCTTAGTTGCCGCACCATCAAATTGGCCTAGAATTTTGTCATTTTTAATCAGCCTAGAACTTCGTCAACTAAAAAACATTTCTGTGTATTCCAGTTTTGTTCAAGTCATTGAGTACCAAGAAATGTTGTTTACTTTTTTTTGCTTTTGTGATTTTCTTTTCACGCTAATCATTAAAAAATTTGGAAGTTGTTTTCCTCGTAAATTTAAGGAGTGTTTTGTGCAATTGGGTCAGTGGTAAGGCCTATTTTTAGGACGACAAATCCTGGAGATTCGATTCCAGTCCGGACGTGTCTTTTTTTGCCGAAACTGAAAAATTTCGTATCTGCTAGTCTTTCGTATCTGCAGTTTTTTGTCGGCTTAGATTCTGCAGAAATGTTCGGAAGCTTTCTAGCGGTGCAAGTAATTCTGTTATTGAAAATTTGTGTCCTGTTTTACAATTTTTGTATTTTTTTTGAAAAGTTTCGTACAAAAAATGTTTTGCAGAAATTTCATGAGGCGACTTTCTGTAGTTTCGAAACATTTAATTATGTTGAGCGAAAGTGTTGCAAAAATTTTCAATCTTTTGGTTTTGTTTTTCATTTTTGTAAGCTTGCTGCTGCTGTAATATACGGCCATTGATTGAACTTTAGATCCACTTACCAGACTAGGCACAAAAAAAGGTCGAGAATGATTATTGTTTTTTTTTTTCAAATTTCGTTTTAAATATTTGTGATTCGCCCAATTTTCAGCTCTCCCGCTATTATTTTTGTCATAGGCTATTTGTCATTGGCTTGTCATGTAGCTCTCTACGGCCTTACCCGCTCCGGATTTTGTTTGACAAGAATTGATTCGTTTTTCAGAAGTGTTCGATTATTATTAATTACAGATATAAAACTTATAGCATGAGCTGTAGTATTATTCCGACTTTCAAAGAAGTGCAGAATAGTTATACTTGGAATAGTTTCTTTTATTCAGTTAATTTTCAATTCTCTAACTCAGCGATTGTTTTATGCCATCTGAAAGGTAAAAATTTTCTGAGCTCAATTGAAAAATTTTACCTGTGATTTTTGTTGTAAAGTTATGGGGGTTGAAAAATTACCAGCTTTGTCAATTCGAGATAACTAAGTTGCGATATATTGCGTTCTTAAAACCTTCGTAAGCGGCGGATTGATGCGTTTTAAGTTGAAATCAGGCAAGTCTGAACAAGACGCTTAAAAAATGGTAGTTTACATACGCTTGTGGGGATAAATCAAATAAAAGGAGAAAAAAAAACGATTTTTTTTTTGATGATTTTGTCAGTTTTTTATTTGAGATTTTTTATGAAAAACATCCCCCACACGCTTTATAAAGTACAAAGTGACAGCTTTCACTCCTTGTAAGAAAATAAATATGGCAAATAAGCTTCTTTCAACCAATTTGGAACACTTTTTAAGACGGATTGAATCTCCGCTTACGCGTTAATAGCGCGAAATATATCGAACGTTAATTGCCTCCAATTGGCCAAAATGGCAATCTTTAAACCCCCATAACTTTACGAAAAATGATCACAGGTGAAAAATCTTTGGCTGACAGGTGGAATAACTCTCAAATTTAAGCTCAAGACATCAATACTTTTTGAATTATATAAAAAATTCCGTCAAAAATGGCTTGTTAAAAAATCAAAATTTGCCTGAAGAAAAAAAATCACGCGAGCACAAGTATTCCGTTATTTTCGTTAGGAAAAACGGAACATCAAGAATATTTATATCAAGGAAATGTGCCTGAAGTTTATATCAAAGAAATATATCAAATTTGTCCGAAGAAAAAAATTCTTTGGCACAAATGTTTACAAGCCGCCATCAAGAAACGTTTTATATTATCCTCGAGAGAATGAAGCATGGATTTGATAAATGATTTGGTTAAAGGTTTTTCGCTTCAAATCCTAGTTTCCTGGAATATTTGGGGTAGCTAATTTATCTGGAATTCCTAAGCAACCCAAGAAAATTCAAAATTAAGCAACCCTATTCATTCTAAGTCGCAACCTTATTGACAAATTTCTCACATATAAACTTTTTCACTTTCAATTTTGAAATTAAATTTCAAGTTTGATTTCCTTGAAAATGAGAACAATACCACAGGGTGGCAGGTACCTTCCATAATCAAGAGGGGATCTGTTTAGCAAACTAAGGCTGCTGTCTTTTGTCTATCAATATCACGTCAAATCAGCCCAAAAAAGGAACAGAAAAAAGATTATTGACCTCTTGTTTGCCTCGGAGAATCTCGAGAAACAATTCAAGCCTTGGGGCTGGAATTGATAAACGAAGCAACCAACTTTGGTTGGACGGGCATAGAAAGAAAAATGCAATGACCTTCAACACAGTTTCTTACAAAACTTATTTTATATGCCGACTGCATTTTTTCAGCATAGGTCGCCACTAATCACAGAACAATATCTTACTCAGAGGTTGAGCTTTGGATCATTAATATAATCCCAAAGGGTTTCGCATATCAATTACAATGAAAGTGAGAGAAATGAATGCTATCTAAGGCCCTTAAAAATTTAAGACCCTTCCTCAGATTTTCGGCTTTCATATTTCATCCATTAATACAAGCCCAAAGGGTTTCACATATCGAGCACAATGAAAGTGAGGACAATGAATGCTATGGCCCTCAAAAATTCTCAAAAATAAGATTTTCAGCTTCAATGGCTATGGACACCGCATTGCGAACAGGTTTCTCGTACGCATGTAGATTGATAACATTTGAAGTTTCTTTCAGCACAAGATAGAATACCATGAAAAGTTTAAAATTTTATGATTTTTAACAATTTTTATAGTTAAAAAACGGTTGTCAGAATTTCTAGGAAGCTTTGCAAATAGATATCCCAACAATTAGATCCACATGGGCTAGACTCTTAGGAGTAATGTGGGCTTCGAAACGTTTTTTCGTCTTGAAAGTCAATTTTTGCGAAAGCAAAGGCTTCATGCTACATGTTTTTTTTTTAAATTTTGTTAACATCTTTTAGCCGAAGTGTCTCAGAGCAGCATCACAGTCTTGACGAAGAATAGTCTGGTGATGTCGTCTAAGCGTGTGGTGTTAAAATCCAGATGTGCCCTGGATCTGCGCCAGTTTCCCCTAGACAGACAAACGTGTCCTCTCTGCTTTTCCAGCTGTGAGTTCTCCATATTATCTCTCTTTCAAACACAGAGTGATCGCAAAAAGCTACTGATAGAGGTGGTTCAGTTTTCATTCCATAATTCATCCTAGCGGTTGATGCCGATTTACAACTTCTCAAAAAAAAGTTATAGGTTTTTCAGCTTCCCTGCTTTTGATTAGAAATTTAATAGTTTTGTAATTAGTTTGAACACTGTTTGTAAGACGATCCCACAAGCCCGTCCTCCAGCCTCCAACCGTCTTAAACATCCGGGGGCTCTTTCTTTGTACACTAATTTGAACCTTGCTACGTCAACAGAGAATTGTATTGAACTAATCAAGTTTGTGAGCTTGATTGATAGTTTGTGATTATGGTATTAGACAGGAGTAAAAGGTCCTTGCTCTGTGATTTTTGTTTGTTTATTGCCGTATCGGTTCCCAATCTTCGAAGCTGAAATCAATTTTCATTGTTGATTTAGTTACACCATTTTCAGCTCTCTTCAATTTGATCTTAGTTGACCTCCTTTTTCAACCATGCAGAACGGCGCAAATTAAAAAGTTTGGCCTTATTGTACATTCACGAAAAAAATAATCTTTTTCTGAAAAGCAGATTTGGTTACATTTGGAATCCGCCTAATTTTCGATCATGGTTGCGACTTTTGACTTAAGTAACGCTATACAAATACTTTCGGTAGTTTTTTTAATGAGACCACTTTTGACAATCTAATAAACGTTTTCAAGGAAACATATTTATAACCCAATGAAGAATTTAAGTATTCGACGATCGAAGCATTTAACCGTTATCGACAAAAAAAATATTATTTCAAATTTGAAAACTATTTTCATTTTGTCTGTTTATAGAAAACTTCTGAGGGGTTGAAACGTGCAACTTAGCCTAGCTCAGGACGAAGTGAAGCGCGTGTTTAAGACTTATTTAAACCATTAACACAACAATAGTTAAATTTTCCCAACCAAAGTTTTAACGTGGTAAGATGGAACAGCTTTGAAATCAGCATTGCTTATCAAACTGTTTTTAACTTTCCAGTTTTCTTCATAACTTGTTTCTTCGAACACTTTTTTACATATAGACGGAATCAGCAACTGGAACCAGTTTAAAACTAGTTTTTATATCCAATTATATTATTGATAAAACTATCTCTGTAAAATAATTCTAACTAACCAATCATTATCCATAACTAACACATTTTTTTAAAATTGTATAGCTGAAACTGTTCATAGTTTCAGCAACAAAAGAAAATAAATATAACTTAGCAAACAGTAGTTTTTATTCAGAACAATTCCTGATATCTTATCTCTCAAATACCAGTATAGACTAGATCTATTGAGACTAGGAAACATAAGAGTAAGATTAAGACCGGTATTAGACTAAGAAGTTGCACGAATCTATCCGGCCGAAAATAAAATAGCGTGACGAGCAGACGGTATACCTTGCTTGAAATTACTCTATGAGTGAGCCTCCCTGGACATAATCTCACAACTGGCACAGAAAAGAAAAATAAGGAATGTAAAGTTGGTTAACCATAAATAAGAAAAATTGCCGTGTTTTCAAGCTCAATTGTTTTCAAGTTTTTGTTGAACTCAAAATAAACCTTAAATAAGGGAAACTGAAACCAGCTCCAAACTTCCTTCAGACATTGTTTCTTCAATTTATATTTTTTCAAATGCAAAGAAACAGTGACTGACACAGGAAAAAAACGGATCAAAACAAAGACAGCCGGTTACTGTGCAAGTTTTTTTCCATACAGTTTTTTTTTATGTATGTGTAGTTTTTTCTGTGCGGTGTAAAAAAAAATATTTACGAACAAATGATGCATACACATATTTGACATAATTGACAGTCGTAGCAAAAAGTCAATTGGAAAAACAGTTTTTGTCGAAAATTTACTAGAAAGACGAAAAAGCATGGTAAAAAAACTGGAATTTTTTCAAAATTTGTTTCCCAACTTTTGATTAAGTTGATTTTTAATAGCGTGCTAAAGTCCAGACAGTAACTTTACTTGAGGCTCAAGTCAAGCATAAGTAAGCCAATGTAAGCCTGCTCACTCGCTCGAAATTAACGAAAAATCAAAAACTTTAAAACAGTTTTTCTCAACATAAGATTTTTTATTGTGGTTCAGATCACGACAGAAAGGGCTTCAATATGACGTATCACCCAACACGGACCGACGATTGTTTTTGGTACTTGATTTTGAGTGGAAAACAGAATGAAAAAAAAACACCAGATTACAAAGTTCCTCCCCATTTTCAAAGGTCGAAAGAAAAAGTAAAAATTGAGTGTTTTGATGCTCATTCATTTTTGAGCTCAGTGTGAATTCAAAATTGAAAAAAAAAAATTTCAAATAAAAAATCAGCTCTTTTATCAAACTGTTTTAAACTTTGCAAGTTTTCTTCATACATTGCTTCTTCGAATAATTTTTTTTATAGAAGGAAAAAATGACTGACGCAGGGAAAAAATTGAAGAATGAGGGTTAATGCTTGATAATAAGATGTTGCAACGCAAATAAAAAACAATACTATAAATGCATATAAAATTGAACCAAAATGTAAATGCATATAGGAACAGTAGCCAAGCGTATACAGGGTGCGTCCCGGCGGGTTCGGCGCCGGTTCGAATCCCGACTAGGTCATTTCCTTTCTAGAACTCGAATATGCACCGAACTTGATGGGATGCTCCGTAACCAGGTTCGATCCACCCCAAAACCTATTTTAACCGTCTTTTTGCTCTAAATTGGTTCAGCCTTGATTAAGGCTGACCTTTAAAAAGAGCAATTTGTCTCAAGGACAAATACTGGCCATTTTTGCAGTTTGCTTTGAGTTATGCAGTTTATTGTGGCCGATCTTACCGATGATGAAATACGTTTTGAAAATTGTAAAATTATGGATTTCCAGTGTTAGTTTTGTCGAGAAAACGCTCTGTAATTCAACTGTTTAAATGTCAATATTTTTAGGATTCGGTTTGTGGAGATTTACGCGCACATTTTGGCGCCCCACAAGGGACCGTTAGTGCCCTGATTGTTTGACAATTTGACGACACGAGTGTCCAAATAGCCGAAAGTCACCACAGTGCTCAGTTGACCGACAGTCATCATAGTGATCACTTAAACCGAGTGTTTATTTGGCCGAGTGTTTATTTGGCCTATTTCTAGACACGACGAGTATTCAATTGGACGAACTGTGCGATTGGCCGAAATTTCCAGAGTGATCAGTTTGGCCGAGTGTTTATTTCGCCGAGTTCTTATTTGGCCTATTTCTAGACACGACGAGTATTCAATTGGACGAACTGTGCGATTGGCCGAAATTTCCAGAGTGATCAGTTTGGCCGAGTGTTTATTTCGCCGAGTTCTTATTTGGCCTATTTCTAGACACGACGAGTATTCATTTGGACGAACTGTGCGATTGGCCGAAATCGTCAGAGTAATAAGTTTGGCCGAAAATACAAAAATATCAGCTAACAGAGGGCCGAAAGTGGGCGTTTGGCCGAAAGTGGGCGTTTGGCCTAAAAAATCAGATACCAGTTGGCCGAAAGTGGGCGTTTGGCCGAAAATATCAGATAGCAGTTTGGCCGAAAGTGGGCGTTTGGCCTAAAATATCAGATACCAGTTGGCCAAAAGTGGGCGTTTGGCCGAAAATATCAGATAGCAGTTGGCCGAAAGTGGGCGTTTGGCCGAAAGTGCACGTTTGGCCGAAAGTTAGCAAAGCGTACCCAGTTGGCCGACAGAAGACATAGCAGACGGACGAAAAAGCAGACTGACTAGCGGAAGAGAGCCCTGTTCAGGTGTCCTGATTGTTGACTTTTGGTCAAAGTGGAGCTGTAATTTTCTCGACACCCGAAGTTTTTGGATTTTTCCCGGTGCCGAAAATCTCCAAAACCGTCAAAAACTGTAAGACTCGTCTAGTTTTCATAAACTTTCTTTGCAATAAAATTACATACGATGTCTTATTGTGTATCCCAACTCAAAGCAAGCTACGAGTGGTAGTTTTCCCGACACCACAAGTTTTTGGGTAATTGTGAACGGATTGAAAATCCAGAAAATCGGATCATAGACAAGGGGTACTAGACTAGTTTTTTGGATTGGTTTATGACTCGAACCAGCTGACCAAAAATTTCCGAAAAATTTTGGGAAAAAAGTAAAAAATTGCCAAAAATTCCTCAAAACGTCCCCATAATTCTGCAAAACTGTGCTGTAACATGAGACCAACCTTATGGTAAAAGGTCTGGTAGCGAAATATCAGGCAAATTAAGATGAGTTTTTTCATCCTCAGGTTTTTTCCTCGTGTAATGTTGGAACTTAACCAATTTGCCTGATCCCCCACCCACATTGGTGAAACTGAAAGCCAGTTCGCTTCAAGTAAATATGAGCCGTTTCAACCCGTCCGATAATTGACTTCGTTGCGTAGTTTTTTCTGTGCGGTGTAAAAAAAAATATTTACGAACAAATGATGTATACACATATTTGACATAATTGACAGTCGTAGCAAAAAGTCAATTGGAAAAACAGTTTTTGTCGAAAAATTACTAGAAAGACGAAAAAGCATGGTAAAAAAACTGGAATTTTTTCAAAATTTGTTTCCCAACTTTTGATTAAGTTGATTTTTAATAGCGTGCTAAAGTCCAGACAGTAACTTTACTTGAGGCTCAAGTCAAGCATAAGTAAGCCAATGTAAGCCTGCTCACTCGCTCGAAATTAACGAAAAATCAAAAACTTTAAAACAGTTTTTCTCAACATAAGATTTTTTATTGTGGTTCAGATCACGACAGAAAGGGCTTCAATATGACGTATCACCCAACACGGACCGACGATTGTTTTTGGTACTTGATTTTGAGTGGAAAACAGAATGAAAAAAAACACCAGAGTACAAAGTTCCTCCCCATTTTCAAAGGTCGAAAGAAAAAGTAAAAATTGAGTGTTTTGATGCTCATTCATTTTTGAGCTCAGTGTGAATTCAAAATTGAAAAAAAAAAATTCAAATAAAAAATCAGCTCTTTTATCAAACTGTTTTAAACTTTGCAAGTTTTCTTCATACATTGCTTCTTCGTATAATTTTTTTTATAGAAGGAAAAAATGACTGACGCAGGGAAAAAATTGAAGAATGAGGGTTAATGCTTGATAATAAGATGTTGCAGCGCAAATATAAAACAATAGTATAAATGCATATAAAATTGAACCAAAATGTAAATGCATATAGGAACAGTAGCCAAGCGTATACAGGGTGCGTCCCGGCGGGTTCGGCGCCGGTTCGAATCCCGACTAGGTCATTTCCTTTCTAGAAGTCGAATATGCACCGAACTTGATGGGATGCTCCGTAACCAGGTTCGATCCACCCCAAAACCTATTTTAACCGTCTTTTTGCTCTAAATTGGTTCAGCCTTGATTAAGGCTGACCTTTAAAAAGAGCAATTTGTCTCAAGGACAAATACTGGCCATTTTTGCAGCTTGCTTTGAGTTATGCAGTTTATTGTGGCCGATCTTACCGATGATGAAATACTTTTGAAAATTGTAAAATTATGGATTTCCAGTGTTAGTTTTGTCGAGAAAACGCTCTGTAATTCAACTGTTTAAAAGTCAATATTTTTAGGATTCGGTTTGTGGAGATTTACGCGCACATTTTGGCGCCCCACAAGGGACCGTTAGTGCCCTGATTGTTTGACAATTTGACGACACGAGTGTCCAAATAGCCGAAAGTCGCCACAGTGCTCAGTTGACCGACAGTCATCATAGTGATCACTTAAACCGAGTGTTTATTTGGCCGAGTGTTTATTTGGCCTATTTCTAGACACGACGAGTATTCAATTGGACGAACTGTGCGATTGGCCGAAATTTCCAGAGTGATCAGTTTGGCCGAGTGTTTATTTCGCCGAGTTCTTATTTGGCCTATTTCTAGACACGACGAGTATTCATTTGGACGAACTGTGCGATTGGCCGAAATCGTCAGTGTGATAAGTTTGGCCGAAAATACGAAAATATCAGCTAACAGAGAGCCGAAAGTGGGCTTTTGGCCGAAAGTGGGCGTTTGGCCTAAAAAATCAGATACCAGTTGGCCGAAAGTGGGCGTTTGGCCGAAAATATCAGATAGCAGTTTGGCCGAAAGTGGGCGTTTGGCCTAAAATATCAGATACCAGTTGGCCAAAAGTGGGCGTTTGGCCGAAAATATCAGATAGCAGTTGGCCGAAAGTGGGCGTTTGGCCGAAAGTGCACGTTTGGCCGAAAGTTAGCAAAGCGTACCCAGTTGGCCGACAGAAGACATAGCAGACGGACGAAAAAGCAGACTGACTAGCGGAAGAGAGCCCTGTTCAGGTGTCCTGATTGTTGACTTTTGGTCAAAGTGGAGCTGTAATTTTCTCGACACCCGAAGTTTTTGGATTTTTCCCGGTGCTGAAAATCTCCAAAACCGTCAAAAACTGTAAGACTCGTCTAGTTTTCATAAACTTTCTTTGCAATAAAATTACATACGATGTCTTATTGTGTATCCCAACTCAAAGCAAGCTACGAGTGGTAGTTTTCCCGACACCACAAGTTTTTGGGTAATTGTGAACGGATTGAAAATCCAGAAAATCGGATCATAGACAAGGGGTACTAGACTAGTTTTTTGGATTGGTTTATGACTCGAACCAGCTGACCAAAAATTTCCGAAAAATTTTGGGAAAAAAGTAAAAAAATTGCCAAAAATTCCTCAAAACGTCCCCATAATTCTGCGAAACTGTGCTGTAACATGAGACCAACCTTATGGTAAAAGGTCTGGTAGCGAAATATCAGGCAAATTAAGATGAGTTTTTTCATCCTCAGGTTTTTTCCTCGTGTAATGTTGGAACTTAACCAATTTGCCTGATCCCCCACCCACATTGGTGAAACTGAAAGCCAGTTCGCTTCAAGTAAATATGAGCCGTTTCAACCCGTCCGATAATTGACTTCGTTGCGCGACACTAACGTTAAGTGGTCAGGTATGGTGAATTTAAGTGAGTTAAGTTGAATTCTTTCATCCTCAGGTTTATTCCGTGTGTGTTGTTGGAGTTCAACCGACCTACTTAATTTCCCCACCCCATTGGTACTTTAGCGTAACGTAGCCGTCGCATAGGTCTCTTGAGTTTATGGTATTCATTCTAGGAGCTAGTTCCTTGGATCACGCGCTCCGTATACTATCCTCCCCGTCTCAAAAGCGCGTGAAAGAGCCTTGTTTCACAAAGCCCGGCTTAAGCTTTAACTTTAACGCCAGGGACTCGCAGAAAACTATCCAATACTATCTGCATCACTTTTTGTCGAATCGAAAAGATCTAGTTATTTGGCACGACGCCATAAATAACTCCATTAGTAAGCACCGCAGTAACAACAACCGTATTTTGAGTACTGACCAACTTAAGAGCCTTCTTTTGAGATACAAGGAGAATATTACCGCAATTGTATACTGTCACCGCAACGGTACAGACAATATAAAAAAAAGAGTTGAAAAAGACAGGTATTCTCGTTCTTAACATAGTTGAGGATTTTATCTCAAAGCGAAAGGCCAAAGACCAAATACTTATCGAAAAGTATAAAGAGCTGCACCAGCCCCCTTCCCTTGAGTTGAAGACTCTGTTGTTACGTAAACGATACAGTGCTGACCTAAGTACACTGAAAGCTAAGAAGAAGCGGAACCGATTGTCGCCTAAAAATCGTAGAGTGATTCACAATAGATTGAAAGCGTTAAAACTTCAAGTTACTCCCCCTTGTAAGTTATTGATGCATTAGAAAAATTTGTGGATTTACTTGAGTGAAAATAAAGTTTTTTCTAAGAGTCGTTTGTTTCTGAAATTATTAAGCATGGAAGTTAAGTTTCAAAAGAAAATTAAGAAGTTGTTTGAGAAACGTAGCAATCTCGAAAACGAACTTTATAAATGCCATGAAATAATTTTGGAGTACATAGAGAGTCAGAGTCGTTGCTCAAAAATTGATATTTATATTGAAAAATGTAGGAACTATATAGAACAAGCGGTCGAGATAAATACTGAGTTGATTGATTTGGCTGCAAAAAGCGCCAATCCCGACGAATTGATACCGGCACAGGATATGTGGCTTCATAAATTGACTCAAAGCAACGATAAAGTTCTGCAGGAAGCTATCACATATAAAAACAAGTTTTGAGGCAGTAACAGAGCCGGAAAAAATTGATAGCAGCTGAAAAGTTTCTCATCATACTGAAAAAAGTGAAAAACCCCGGTCGCATAAAATAGATACCCGCTCTAAATTGTCGCATCGAAGTAGCCGACAAAAGCAATCGGGTTCTCAGAAATCTAGTTATACGCCGCTCCGTCGAAAACACTTTCTGAGAAAAAGCGCAATTTAATGATTTTAAAGAAACAACAAGAGGAACATGAGAGGCAGGCAAAGGTATCATTAAGACTGAAAGAACAACAAAGCAGATTAGAGTTGGAAGAATTGGCTGAAGAACACAGGAAAAAACTGGCAGAAATTGAGTTGAAAGGGCTTGAGTTAGAAGATGAGTTGTTGGAAATCAGCGAGAATGCTGAGGAAAGTGGTTTAACTCGAATCTCTCCACAACTAACAATAGACGAAAAGGATCGTACGCGTCACTGGGTCGAATCTGTCGACCACAATCCGCCTGATGCTGTTGTAGTTCCCAATCAAGAGCAGCACGTTCGTTCAACAGCTCCTGAGGCAACTTATCATGCATCAATATATTACTTGGTCTCATCAAGTTTTACAGGAGTGAATAATGGTCAGGCAGCTTCTAGTTATCCGGGATTGTATTACAGTAACCACATTCACGGACAACAACATAATTTGTCGAGTTTGGTCCGATCGCAGGTTTCCGTTAACAATCCAGTAGGGTTACAGCAGGTCATTCAACCTGTTTCCAATAATTTGCCTCAGCAAACTTTTCTGTCCACTCATCCGGTGCTAGCCAATCCAAACACAGGGTCAGTAGTCCCGGTAACTTCTGAAAATTATTTTACTCCGACAACATCTGCAGATGTTCTTTCTGGTGTAGCACCGTTCGTTCCTGCATCAACTGCAGTTAATCATGTTTCTTTAAGTCATCACACTGCAGGATCAGTAGTAGCTGGCTACCAAGCACCTGTAGCCCCATCACAACATTATATGGGTGTTCCCGTTAGTAGTTATAACTTTTCAAGTGACCACTATAATCCTTATAGTAATTTGTGGAGACCAGATGTTGCTGCCCCTTTAATGTCAGCTGAACAACACTACGTTCCTTCGTCAACTGTTTTTTCCGCAGTAACTCCGATTGCTCCTACGAATAATTTTGTTCCTTATACAAGTGGAGGGACTGTGTTCTTTGCACAGCCTGAAATTTCTTCACATGCTAATCAACCGTTCGTTCCTGATTGTCACGGTAACTCTTCGAGTTACACAGAGCCACCTCCCGGTAATTCACCTGTCGCAGACGTCGAGCGTCCACTTTTGACACGAGAGTTGGTTAATATACTCATGCACAGCCGAAAAGATCAACTCCCTGAGTGGAAGCTGACCCAGTTCGATGGCAACCCACTTAATTGGCATGAGTGGTTTGGGCAATTCAAATCGACGGTCAATTCAACCATACTCAGTAACGATGAAAAGCTTACATATCTGAAAACGCTCGTAGTGGGTAAAGCAAAAGCCGCAATCGCTGAGTATAGCTATAGCGGAGTACTATATAATGACGCATTAGCAACTCTTCAAAGAAAGTTCGGGCAGCCGCATGCTGTAGTAGGGGCTCATCTAGATAAATTGAGTAATTTTCCACCGCTGTAAATGCATAACTCGTATAATGTAATTGGATTTTCCTCTGCAATTTCTGGACTTGTTGTAGTATTCAAGTCGCTGTCTTTTAACGACGGCCTGAAAAATGTTAACTTACTGAATCAAGCTGTGAGTAAGCTTCCCCCGAACATTAAGGAGGCATGGTCGATGCAAACCGTAAGACGCCAATGGCATAGACTAACTCTGCTAGATTTCAACGAATGGCTTAAAGAAAAAGCGGGGGGTCATGAGAGGCTAAAAACAATTAATTCTAAGAGTAAGTCTGAAGAACCAGTGAAGCAAAATGTAGGTACGAAATTGTTTGCTAGTAATGCAAAGGTGAGTGATAAGACTAAGGAAAAACCAAAGTACCCTCCATGTTCTGTATGTAAAGGTCAACACGCTCTTTGGAATTGCGCCGTATTCAAAGAGAAAAACGCTACGCAGCGAGCGAAACATGTAGCCGAACAAAAACTTTGCTTTACGTGTTTACAGAGCAATCACAGTTTGCGTAATTGTAGCAAGGCCAGAAAGTGCCCCGAGCCAGATTGTGAAAGCACACACAACGTGCTCTTACATGGAGCGGAGAAAATTTTTCCTCCTAAGGATACTAAAAGTTCCCCAGCGTCAGGTAACGCAAACGCTAAACATGTATCGACTAACGCTGCCGTCGGCGATATTTATAGCCAGGAGTCAATTAAAGGCCTCCTGCCAGTTGCATCACTCGCCGTCTCTTCGGATGCGACAATTACTAATGCCCTAGCTCTTTGCGATAAAGCTTCCACGCACTCATGGGTATCCGCCGATCTCGTGAAACGCCTCCATTTGGTTGGCACTCCCGTTAACCTCACCATAAATGGATTCAATTCCACGAGCGTGATAAAAACTCATCAAGTAAGTTTTCAAGTTTCCACCGAAACGAATAATAGTGAATTTTCGTTTTCTTTTCGAGCTTATGTTAAGGATCATATTCGTATTGGATCGGATAGCATAAGCATTCCTGAATTACAAGAAAATTACCCGCAGTTGGCTCCGATAAAACCTATACATTATAAGTATGAGGAAATCGAAATAATTATTGGACAGGATTTCTACCATGCCATAAGACCCGTTGAGCACCTTCTGGGGGAGGACTCTATTTCACCGTGCGCCGTACGCCTTCCGATAGGTTGGGTTTTAAGTGGTCCGTTACCGCCGTCCTTTAATTCGAACTCGTCTTGCTTTAAGTGTGTTGTCGAAGACATGTCTTTTGCAGACCAAATATTAAAACTTGGTACGAGTTGGAGTCATATGCAGCCTTCAAGCAGGTAGATGCCCGTTCCGCCGCCGACAAACGCGCTTTGTCCGTTTTGAAAAATGACACCTTTCACGATGGTGAGAGGAATATTGTACCAATGCTTTGGAACGATAAGGAAAGTAGTTTACCGAATAACTAATTTTCCTCCTTACCTCAATTAAAGTCTTTGGAAAAGAGGCTAGATAAGGATCCGTCACTCCGTGAAAAATACGCCGAAACAATAAGAGAAGATTTACAAAAAGGATATGTCATATCCGTTAAGGCACACGATCCCAAATCACGAGCCGATCGTGAGTGGTATCTTCCGCATCAGCCGGTGTTGAACCCGAATAAACCCGATAAGGTGCGCCGAGTCCTCAATGGGGCATCGAAGTGTCATGGCGCTTCCTTGAACAAATCTCTGTTGGTTGACCCGGATCTCCTTCAAAACCTCATTTTTGTACTGTTAAGATTCCTTCAGCATAAATACGCCGTTTCAGCTGACATTGAAGGGATGTTTTTACAGGTTGGAGTACGTGAAGTAGATCAACCTTCTCTTAATTTTTTTATGGCGGGAGGACCCCACATCAAGTGTGGTAGTTCACCAATATACGCGTCACAATTTTGGTGCTCGTGACTCGCCGACTTGTGCGAATTTTGCTTTACAGAAGACTGCATCGGATAATCAAGCTGAGTACCCCGAAGCTGCTTCGGCTGTTGTCCAGAAATTTTATATGGATGATTATCTGGATTCTTTTCAAAACAGGGATGACGCCTTCAAATTAGGTAGGGATTTTGCTCAAACTAGGTGGGTTTCGTCTGACAAAATTTGTCAGCAACGTGCCCGGCGTAACAACCGCTCTTGATCCGGACAACCGTGAGTCCAATTCGTCTGTTAAAGATATTTGTGCGAGTCCAGACCAGTCGTCGCATGTTCTCGGTCTTAAGTGGGATCACGTCAAAGATACCTTAGTCGTTAGTAGAGGGGTTGATCGTCCACTAGACAAAGCAATCACTCAGCGTACCGTGTTGAGTTTTGTTTCTTCTGTTTTTGATCCAATTGGGTTAGTGGCTCCGTATACCGTGAAGGCTCGCCTTTTATTAAAAGATATCTGGCGGTCAAAAATGGGACGATGATCTACCAGAGGAAATCAAAAAGCAATTCCTTGAGTGGCACTCAGGTCTTCATTTGCTAGGTTCTCTGACAATACCTCGCAGCTATTTCACTGAACATTTCGACCAAATAGAACTCCACATGTTCGGTGGTAGTTCGCAGGATGTTTTCTGTGCCGTCGCTTTCCTTCGTGCGCGACTTGTTAGCTCCCATCAGACCGAATTAGCCTTTGTGTTTGGCAAAGCCCGCGTCGCGCCTATGAAAGCGCTTTCTATTCCAAAGTTAGAGCTTCAAGCGGCTCTTCTTGCAACCCGCTTAAAAGAAGAAATTTTGAAAGGTCTTACTTTCAAAGTTACGGATATTTTCATGTGGACAGATAGTACCACTGTTCTTCAGTGGCTTCACTCTTGTAGTAAACTACCCGTTTTTGTTGATAATCGCACTGGTGAGATTCTGGAGTCTACCAGCACTGATCAGTGGCATCACATACTTAGCTGATACCGGTACACGAGGGATTTCTTCGGAAGCCCTCAAGGAAAGCAGCTGGGTTAATGGCCCTAGTATATTGAGAACAACTGATTGGCCGTTCAAGCCCGATACAAGGGTTATCGATAAAATAAGACTCAAAGGACCATCATGTGATATCGACACTTGTCTGGAAAACTCGTCAAATTTCGTCGTCGATGTTTTGACAGAAAAAAATCTTCTCTTCGGAAAATGGGAGAGATTCAATTCAATTCTAAAATACAAACACGCAGTAGCATTTTTGTTAAGATGTCTGCCATCCCATAAACCTTTCCGGTCGAGTATATTAGAAATTACAGACCCGTCTGAAATGGATATTGCTGAACAGAAGCTCATTTACCTGTCCCAGGGTGAGACATTCCCTAGTGAGCTTAAACTACTAAGATCCGGTAAAGTTATCACAAGGAATAGTCGGATCGCCAAATATTTGCCGTTCCTTGGACCAGCTGGCATCCTTCGCTCGACTGGGCGCATCAGCCGCTTGGTTAACTCCGATTTCGATAGCAAGCATCCGATTATACTTGATGCACGTCACGCGGTTGTTCGGTTATTGGTTCAACACTTGCACGTTAGGAATTTCCATCAAGGCTTGAATTACATGCGTGCGGTGGTTAATTTGAAGTACGTTGTGTTAAATTTGCGATGGTTGCTGCGAAACATCAAAAATACTTGCGTTGTGTGCCGAAAACGCAAAGCGCAAACCGTAACTCATATGATGGCTGATCTGCCCATTGAAAGGCTGGGTTAAAGCAACTTCCCTTCTCTAACACAGGTGTCGACTACTTTGGGCCGTTCCTAGTTCCAATCCGAAGAAGTACGGAAAAGAGGTGGGGTTTTTTGTTCACCTGTCTCACCACTAGAGCGGTGCACATTGAAGTGGTCCCCTCGCCCGACACAAGCTCTTGTGTGATGGGCGTGGAGAGGTTTGTTGCACGTCGCGGTACTCCGACTACCATCATGTCCGACAACGGCACGAACTTTGTTGGCGCTCAAAAAGAGCTCTTAGCTTGCGTTGAGAGTTGGAACAAGCTCGCACCCGCTGTTTTTGTTCAGAAAGGGATCAAGTGGAAATTCAATCCACCCAGTGCACCGCATCATGGTGGCTCCTGGGAGTGATTAGTTCGGAGTGTTAAACGCGTTTTGTATGACATCTTAGGCAACAGAAGAGTAAGTGAGGAGGTGCTAAGAACCACGCTGTGCCTTGTTGAGCAATCACTCAACGCTAGACCGATAACAGCTGTTAGTTCCGATCCGCTAGATCTAGAGGCGTTGACCCCGAATCATTTTAACCTTAGTCAACACACAGCGAGTTTTCCGTCAATAAGTTTCGAAGAAAAATTCGACTATAAGAAGCGGTTCGCCAGAGCGCAATCATACGCTAACGCAATATGGACACGGTGGATGCGGGAATACGTTCCTTCCCTCAATATGAGGGCAAAGTGGCACAACCAGTGAGACGTTAAGTTGAAAGCCGGCGACTTGGTTTGGGTCATAGAGCCTGACACTCCACGTGGACATTATCCACTCCCACGTATCCTAAGACTGCACTATGGCAAGGACGGATGCGCGAGATCCGCCGACATAAAGAACGTTACGAGCGAACTGACCCGCCCGACCGTAAAGCTCGCTCCCGTTCTTCCTTGTTTAGGGGTGGAGGATGTTGCAGCGCAAATATAAAACAATAGTATAAATGCATATAAAATTGAACCAAAATGTAAATGCATATTGGGACAGTAGCCAAGCGTATACAGGGTGCGTCCCGGCGGGTTCGGCGCCGGTTCGAATCCCGACTAGATCATTTCCTTTCTAGAACTCGAATATGCACCAAACTTGATGGGGTGCTCCGTAACCAGGTTCGATCCCCCCAAAACCTATTTTAACCGTCTTTTCGCTCTAATTTGGTTCAGCCTTGATTAAGGCTGACCTTTAAAAAGAGCAATTTGTCTCAAGGACAAATACTGGCCATTTTTGCAGCTTGCTTTGAGTTATGCAGTTTATTGTGGCCGATCTTACCGATGATGAAATTAGTTTTGAAAACTGTAAAATTATGGATTTCCAGTGTTAGTTTTGCCGAGAAAACACTCTGTAATTCAACTGTTTAAAAGTCAATATTTTTACGATTCGGTTTGTGGAGATTTACGCGCACATAAGAAATAAAACTTGTAGAAGCTTAACTAATTGATGATGACAGTTTTGAAGCTCAACTAATTGAGATCCGAAACACGGCTGAAAAGGTTTGAATATATTACCACACTTGACCACTCACTAGTTTCTTCGAGGTAGACAACAAAGTCGGGCGGTAAAAAATCACACTACACCGTAGTTCCTTACCTTTACTTTGTGACTTGCTCGGAACAACGCCATAAGCAAGCTTCACGTAATTTTTTATACAAAAAAGTGTTCGGCCTGATTGTTAGTCGACTGAAAGATAATTATGAGCGTGTGACCTTAAACAATTGGGCCACACATGCTTAGCGTTATTCTTTATACTTGCGTAATTTGGAAATTCGGGTGGATAAATTTGAACTATTCAAATAAGTTGAATTAAACTGACTCTCTTGAGGTTTAAAATGAGCTTTTTTAATTCTTTCCAAAAAAGCTTTTACCATATATACAATAGCGCAATCAATCTTTTACTATTTCTTTCACATGTTGAAAAATGAGCCTGTCGAGAATGAGAGCAAAAGGCTGTGAAACTTTTTGTACCATTACAAAAAACTTTCAATACTCTCGAAACATAAACCGAGCACCTCAACAAGCCATTTTTTCATTTATGCTCTGCAATATTATTGTTTGGATATAATCCGTTGATGTATAGAACTTTTTAATGTGATAGAAGTAACTTTTAACCCAGCCAAGTTTTGCGGCAGTCGAAAGAAGCCTAACATAGGTTTGGAGCAGCTGTAGAAGCTAGATGTCTTCATGAGTAACAGTACAAACATATCATCAAAACATTCCCCGTTATCTTTATACTTTTTGGAACTAAGATTTCAAAGAACGTAGATCCGGTGATAGACAAGATACGCAAAAGCTCACGCGCTCAAATTTTTGAAATCAACATGAAAAATTAGTTGAACGAAAATGGTGCAAAGAGCATCGAAATGTGAAAATATAAAACAAGGACAACCGGTAGCACAGCCAATTTACGTCCCTTCCCGCCATATGCACCTCCCCCCCCCCCACCCTCCATCTCTGCTGCAACCCCTCCCCCCACGTTTACAACCCCCTCACAGCGCTTCAACCCACTTACCGCCCACTCTCACTTTCCACATTTACGGGGAGGGGCGGTGGTGGCGGGTTCTGAGGGGATCTGTAAGGGCTGAGAATGTGGTGTTTAGCGATCAGAATTGATTTTAATTGTATTGTAATCGATTTGATTTTTCTGAAAAAAAAAATAGATTTTAATAGTTTATAATCAATTGCGTGGCCCCCAGGGGTAAATATAAGCGATTATTATGGCAACATTCTTGACCACTAATCGATTAAATATCCATTCAGCTACATTGCGGGTGACTCTGAGAGGACAGTGAGTTAACTCATAGAGTAATTTCGGATAGGGTACACCGTCTGCTCGTCACGCTATCTTATTTTCGGCCGGATAGATTCGTGCAACTTCTTAGTCTAATACCGATCCTAATCTTACTCTTATACTTTCTAGTCTCAGGGTGTTTAACTAGTCTCTGCTAGGCTCAATAGATCTAGGGTATACTGGTTTGTTGCGGCTGCTGAAGTTCTCTTGGAGAGACAAATAATTTCTAAGTTAAATTCAAATCTCTCTGGTGCTGAAATTACAAGTAATTTCAGCACTTACAAATAAGTGGGTCGTTAGTTAGATGGACCATGATTTGGGTAATATTAAATATTTTACAGTCGTAAAATATCTAATTTATCCAATCATAAAATATAGTTTAGATCAGGTTCCATCCATCCGGGTTTTACAGAGTTTTTTTAGAATTATCTTTCTGCAATTCAAAGGATGGATGATGAACGTTGGTATTTGGCGAACATCGTATTCTTGTCCGGTTCCTCTTGTTAGAGAAGTTCCAGGACGCTGGAGTTAGGGGCATCAATCGTTGTGTCTTCTTGTGACAACGACTGTGTTTCCCAACGAAATCAATCTGATTTCAAAATGGTTTGCTATGACGGGTTTTTCTGTATTATGTAGTGAACTTGTTTTGTGTTCAACCTCGTCTGGGAATGGCGTGGAGATTGTGCGTGGAGGGGATGCCTTGTAACTCGGATCTGTACGTATACTTGAACATCGAGGTGGTCATTGGTCTAGTTCAACGAAGTCCTTTTCTGCGAAGTCAAGTCGTACTCTAAATCCTTTGAGTTGTGATTGTGGACGGCATATCGGTTGTGGTTAGCCATTCTTGTTCGAGTGTAGTGGGGTCATTTTGTCTTTGGATGTTCGTCTTTGTTGTTGTGTGCTGATCTATATACTGCAAGGTATGATTTACATTTTATAAAATTTTTATTAGTTCAGTTTGTTAATTATGAATTTAATTAGTTGTTTTCACAAAAGCATTTTGTTTTAGTTCGGTTATTTTGAAGAGTTACTCACCCTTGAGTACCTCTTATTAAAAATAAAAGTGTGGTCACAAAGCGTGGATGTAGCGCGGTGGGTTAGGCCGGCTATAGAGCATGCTCAGGACGTCCTCTCTGGTGGGTTAGGCCAGGAGTGGGAGTGTGATTTCGTGCGGTTTCTTTGAGAGGTCCTGTTATGTGATAACGTTTTATGTTGGGTTTATGTTGGTCTTTCTTATGTTCCTTTGGTTGTGTCCTTTTTTCAAAAATCAAATTGTTTTTTTTATGGGTTTGTCTTTCGACTTTTTTGCGTTTTATTATTTCTTTCTTAGACTTTATAATAGTCTTCAAAAGAATAAACTATCCAGTTTTAAACTGGGTTAATCCGGTTTGGGTACCGTTGGTTTTTTTTTCTTAGTCATGCTGCTATTTTATGATTTGTGGTGTTTAGTAAGCTGCGTTGGTTAGTTTGGTTTAGTATATAATTCCTTTCCAACCGGGTTAAAGGAAAGTTTGAAACTTGTTATCGTGTGTTAGAGTTGTTGAGTGTGAAAACTTGAAACTGAAATTCATTATTTAAACAATTCTTCGTGGGCGAGCTGTGCGAGTTTCGATAGAATTCCTGCGCGAGTGAAAGAAAATATCAAAAGGTTAGTACTGCATTTTCATTTTTAACAATTTATTACATAGAATTTTAATTTTATTGCTAATTGTTGGGGGAAATTTAAAGTTATAAATTTTCATCATAATTAATTTTACTGCTTTATGGGGGAATTATTTATAGAATAATTTACTACATTTGGTATGAATTTTATCAGATTATCTTGTGGAAAATATTAATGAAGTTTAGAATAATTTTAACAAGTTTATTATAATAAGTTTATTTTTTATTTTTCTTTTCTGTTTTTTGCAGATGATCGTGGTATGAAGACTAAAAAGCTAAAAGAAACATGATTAAAGAATGGTTAGTATTAATTTAAAATTATTAGTGAAGAATATTTGTAAATTATACTTACCTGTTAATCGTCGGGGAAAAAGCCGTGCGGAAAGATGTCCCGTATTACGTCTGAATTTGTTAGTAATTTTGCTAGTATGCGAATGATGTTTTTAGTTTGGAGCAGTGGCCAAAGCAATTGAAGTGCTTTAATGGTTTTTAGTTCTTCGGTGCCTACTGCAAACTCATAAGGTGTGTTTTGAATGAGGTTATATATTTTGTGATTATATTTAGTATTGTGAATAAATTCTAATATAGGGATTTCTATAGGTTGGATAAATTCATGTGGGATAAGGAAGGGTCTGGATTCTTCGGCCCTAAAGGTCCTCGTGATGGGACAAAATAAATACATTTGTGTTACTGGGTCATAATTGCGGAGGATGCCGTGGAGGTTAGTATCTTTGATGCAATAGGTGAAATTTGAAAAAAAATGTGAAGTGTATTTCGAGTTAAGAAACTGAAAACGATGGTGTGGTTGTCTTGATGGAGTATGTAGATCAAAATGATTTTGTATGAAGCGATAGTATGTATATGTGTGAGTCTGTTTAGTGCGTAACATAATGTCGTGTGAACAGTGCAAATCGCGTTCATGTGGTGCAAGGAAGTGAAAGGTTAGTGAAAATAATTGAAATTTTTCTTTAAAACTTCGTAAGCTTGCATATCAGTTAGTGCTTCAGAAATGATGTGATCGTATTTTCTATCAAAAATATTAAGTGTGAATACATATGATGTTTTGATGAAGAGTTTTTCTGTTAGTTGTGGGTGAGCGAAGCGGTCGTCATCTAAAATTGGTCTTGATTAGTTCGGATGATATTATGGTCGTCAAATTCTATTGTAAATTCGATAGCTCGGGGTGCAGTGAATGTTTTTAGTGATTTTTTATATCCTATATAAGTAAATTGTCTATGTGTTAGTGTTGTGGTGAGTCGATACAGCATATCCTTATTCTTTTCTATATCGTTATGATTATTAGATAGTGGCAGGCAAAGGGGATTAGTGAAATGGTAATATGCTGTCCATTCAAGTGTAGGCATTAAAACATGTTCATCTCCAAAACTACGTGTGTCGTTGGTGTTGTTAGGTGTGTTTAAAGTATATTGTGGGAATGAGGGTAAGGTGATTGCTAGAAAATCTTTCGTGTTGGTGTGGTGTGGATGATTAATATACTCGCAGGCTGTTCCTGGTTTGGTCGGGAATGGATGGTTTGGGAATTTTCTTTTAAAAGTGCGATAAGCTCGGTGATTGCTATTTGATGATTCGGTGGATGTGGATGATTGTGCTAATGATGCAGTATAAGCTGAGGAGGGTGTAGGAGTAGGTGGGTTTGAGGATTCTATTGTGGATGAAATTTGATTTATAGTGAGGGTGTTAGGGTGTATTAGCTGTTGTTGTAGGGTGATAAAATTATCGAGTTCCTGGGAGATTTGGGGAGTATCGGGAGAATTTGATGATCGGTCGGAATGAAATTTAGAATAGTTTGGGGTTACTTGTGAAGCATAAGAGGGAGTAGTAACGGACGGGAGTGGATTATTTAGTGGGATCGGTTGAAAAGGGGGCTTTGAAAAAACTGAGGAGTTGGTTTGAAAATTATTGGATGGAGATGGTTCGGAGTCTGCAAATTCGTCAGGGGTTCCTATATTAGGGATATTAAGTTGTGAAATGGAGTATAAAACTGAAATATCTGAATTAGTATCCGAATTCATGCTGGATGTTATATTAATAGTTGGAAAATCGGGTGGCGGGAAAGCAAAAAGTGGGATTATTGTGATTGGAGTGTTGAGGTTGGTTGGATGGGAATTTGAGCGGTGTAGGGATCCAAGTTGTCGGCTCATCGTGGGCTAAAAAATTGATTATTTTGAGACTGAAAAGCGGTGGTATGGGGTTGTTCTATAATTTGTTCATATGTATTATCATCTTGTGAATGATGTGTCATTATATGGGACTTTGCGATATGTTTGGTCTAAAATTTCGGTTATGTGTTGTTGCTAGGTTTCAGAAATTACGAGTGACTAAGGATAATGGATGGTTATGTGGTAGGGCTGGCAACTGTGGTGCTGTAGGCGTTACTTCTATGTTATTATGTTCTTCGTCGTATGTGTTCTGTGTTCTCGCTATTTTTGTATTTATTCTTTGATTTGTGCGTCTAGAAGAATTTTGTTAATTGATGATGAAAAAATTCAAAAAAAATACTGCAAATAGTATGCGTGCTACACTTGCTTGTCTATTTACTTGTGCGTGTATAGCGCATGTGTTATAGATTCCTTTTAGGAGTGAAAAAAGAAATCCTATAAAGTTAAACATTGCGTATAGGAAGTTAATTTTCTAAGATGTAATAGGGCCATCCTAGAAAATCGAGAATTTCATTTTTTAGTGTAACAAAGCTAAAAATATTTATAGGTGAAATATCTTGTGTTCTGTATTTTTCACCGTTTAGGTATATATAGTCTTTAATGTCTTTAAAATATCCGCTATAATCTTGTGTATAGATATCTGCAAATCCTGCGGTTTCGGCAAGTTTGCGTAAGTTTTGGTCAATTGATTGTCTTTGTATAGTGTCCATTTGTGTTAATAATTCCTGGAATTGTTGTGTTCTAATGTGGTGTTGGATATCTGATTTTGAATATATTCCAATTGATTGTAAATCAATATTTGGATTACGAGCAATAGCTCTGATGCTTTTGGGTGAAAATTTTTTGAGTGATTGCATTAACGTGGGGTATGGGGTAAAAAGATAATATTTATCTTCATCAGGGTTCAATTGTACTACATTGTGGCTTTTTTCTGATCCACATGGGCCTGCGGTATCCCAAAAGTATGTTCGTCTTGAAAGTGTGTCAACAAAATGTACTTTATTTTTATAAAAGATAGGGATTTTTTTATAGCATCGTTTATCTTCAAAAACATATAGTGGTGATACTTTTTTGGTACAAGTATAAAACCATAAAATGTTTCCTTCTACGTCTAGAAAATTTGATCTATTTCCTGATAGTAAATATCCTGCGTAGGGTATTTTTAACACTGCTAGTGCAAGTGATTGTAGGATTTGTGTCCTTTCTAATTCGCATAGTTGGTGAAGTGTTTCTAATTCGGAGAGTGACATTTCTTAAAAAATTCGACTAATCGTGAGGTCTAATTTCATATCTAAGTGGATATCATAGTGGATATTACCAAAATAAGAATTATTCATTAATGATAGTTCTTGTAAACGTGTGCTTCTAGTGTCATGTGGCCTTAGGTGTCCACCAGGTTGACCATTACTTTTTTGAAAGTTAACTGGTATATATGATGTTCCTTCGTGTAGAGGGTGACTTGTGGCATAAAGTCAGTTTTTTTTTCCAGTGGTCATGTCGAAATCTTTTTCGTATTCAACTAATATTTCAGAATATTGTATTTTGCGAAGTGGGTTTCTGTATTTGCATGCGATTTCTGTTTCTTGATATATTTGGAAACGTGTGAATTTATTTTCTATATTATGGAGATTTCGAAAATCAGTACTTTGTTTTCGTGATGGATGGACTTGTTCATATGGAATTGATTGTATAAAATATTTTTCGTGAAATTTTATCATTCGAGCGTGTATTTTTGCTACTTGAAATTTTGTACATGTATCTTCGGGAAACCAAACAATTGTTGCTTGTATCCGGGTTATAGGATCACAATATCGTTGATCGTTTTTACAAGGTAGTCTAATTCCTTGATAGATCATTGTGTTGTCTGATAAATCTCGTGTGAGTTGTATTTTTTCGAGTTGTATTTTCCAATCGAAAAACATTATTTCTTGATATCCTTTATTTTTTGTGTCTGCTTTGCAGTTTGATGGATTATTTATACCAATATGTGGTATCCAGTGCTTATCGTGTATGTCATAAGTTAATCTTCCGTGTGCGCCGTTGTATGGGTATTTTTCATCTAGTTTTATATGTCCTTGATATCTTTCAAGTTATGCTTAATGTACAGAATCGACAAAGACTTGAAAATATACTATTTTTCTGTCGGTGTTTTTATTTCTTGTGATAGTTAATCTGAGTAGCTCGTTTTTACAATCATCGGGATTTAGATGTAGAAGTCGTTCTATATTACTTTGGTAGAATGATTCGTGGTCAAGTCGGTTTTTATTTCCGTTTGAAACTTGTGAACAATGTACTTTCTTTTCGGAAAAAGTTGCTGTAAATTTATATCCTATGACTGTTGTTGCTCGGGCTTTTGAATATAGTGTCGCTATTACATTTGTAGTTTCTATAGCTTGTGGTTCCGTTTCGCATTGTGATACTTGATTTATTGCATATTTGTGTAGTGTTTTTTGTTCACTTTCTTCACAATCGTAGTGTGTTACTAATAAGTTCTGGGGTCCTGTGCGGGGAGAGGGATTTGTGTTCTGATCGGAGATTATTAGAAAAAGGAGTTGGAGAAAAATCAATATTTTTAGAATATACATGTGTATGATAATCCTGAGTATGGGTTATAAAATGTGATGTAACCAATTGTCTTTTTGGTATATCTGTCGTATTTATATATTACTTCAGTTGTTATAAATGGTGGTGGTAGCGATTGAGCTGTTATATTGGGTGGGTTTAGTGGGTAAGGATGTTGATCAATGTTGTTAAGTTAACCGTGATTTCAAACTTTAATTGTAGACTATTTTGTTGGAGTAATTGGATGTTATGGTCACGAATGTCTTCGTGGATGTCTTGTCTATACTGTAGTCTATGGAGTGGCCAGTTGTGGAGTCGGTTACTTTCCGGATGTTGCCCAAATAACGGTGGGGGTGCTGTGAACGTGTTCCAATCTAATCTTAAAGGGATAATTGTTGATGATTGTTCTCGATATCTAGCGTCGAGGTTATTTGGAAAATTTAGGGGGAAAGGCGTTGGTGAAGTCTGGCTTATTGATGGTGTTGACGACAGTGATAATGTTTCTGGTAGGGATGACGATGTTGTTGTATCCGTAGAAATATCTATTGGGTCATTTATTAAATTTGGTTCACCTTGTGTGAATGACTGTGTTGTCCAATATGGTAGTCGTAATGTTTGGTTTGGGGGGTTAAAGGGATTTTCACGTATTTGTTCAGATGTTGGTGTTGAACCTAAGTAATCTGAGGGTATACTTGAGGTGCTACGTTGTGGAAGAAGTGTAGGGGTTTCCGGTAATATGCTAATTGGGTTTTCTGGAGTACTTGGTGATGGGGATTGGGGTATATCAAAATGAACTCGGGGGGTTTGAAAAATTCTATTTCGTCGTGGATGTATAATTTGTCTATTTATTTCAACTGTATTTTGGTTTTGACTAATATTTCTTATTCTACTTAATTCTTGTGGTAGTGTTGGGTACAAGTTATATGTTGGTTCACTTAGAGGTGCCTGTCGCTGAACTGGTTCTAATGGGTCAGATAAGCGAGCGTGTCGTTCTTCAAAAGTGTATGGGTTATCTTGAAAAGAAATTCGTGTAGATATTTGGGGGTTTTGGGTAGTTGTAGGTATTGTCGGGTTTTCTTGGGATGATGTAGGTGAAGACTGACTTTGTGATTGTTGGTTGGCAATTTTTGAGGGTTTTCTGATTGATTTCTTTTGGTGAAAAAATTTATGTTTATTGTAGTATTCTTCAAGAAAAAGAATTAAAAGGATTGTTGCTAAGGCGAATGTTATGACTGCCTTCTTCATACATTTGCATATTGTCAATATAAGGGATGATAAAAATGTTATAAAAATTACAAATAGTAAAAAAATATATGTTCTACTAAAAATGGTTCGTATCATTTAAATAAACTTTGGGTTTTCTTACCTGTGAATATGGTCAATGACTTGGGAAAGTTGGAGATATATTTCAAATAGGGAGTAGAAAATTAAAAAAAATATTGCAAAAAATGATTAAAATTATTATAAAAGCTTCAAAAGTATCAAAGAGAAATATGAATAAATCTTAAGTGTTGTTAAAAAGTTTATGAAAATGTTGAAAATTGTGTTGACTGATCGAGAGAAGAGCATTTAAGAAATGGCTTCTTGGTCGAATATTTTTTGTTCTTTGGGGCAATTTTCAAGTGTGGTCGAATTATTTATTGATTTTTTGACAAGTGGGTTGAGTTTTGTGAAAAGTTGTTGGGGGCGAATTTTTTGGTGTTCGGGAGGTCTTCTTTGCTTTATTTTTTTTGTCAGGTGATCTGGGGTATTTTTGAGGATTTTGTACTTTAGGCTAAATGAATATGGTCGTAGTTTTACTTTAGGCTAATTTAACAATTTTGTTTGGGGGGTTTTTGAGGTCTGAGTTGGGAAAATATTGTTGATCTTTGCGTTATTAGATAAGGGAGGGTTATGATATTATGGTGGTATTTATTTTAGTTGTCAAGTTTGAGTGGTTTGCTTGTTTTTGACCTGGAGGTTGTAAAGTTATAGTTATAAATATGCCTGGAGTTTAATATCTTTTGTCTAATTGGTTTGTGTTAGAGCTATAGAAGGTGACGGATTGAATGAATCCTATTGGCTAATTGTGAACTAGAATCGCTGCGTGTTTGCAGCATGTTATTTTGAAAAATGAAAGTTCAAAATGTTTCACAGGTTCAAATATTATTAATTTTAAAATTAAAGCTGTTTTTGAAATTCAACTTTCTTTAATATTTCCGATTGTGGGATGAATGTTTTGTAGTTTTTACGTGGTTGATTTCTAAGTCGTGATGACTCTCTATGTTCTGATTTCTCGACTTGTTCTTGTGGTATAATTTTTTCTATCATTTTTCTATTTTTCTTTCTTTTTGAGGTGTTTTTTGATCTAGTTTTTTTGTATTGTTTTGGGTTGTAGTTGGTTTTTTGTTTTGTTTTTCAAGGTGAATGTCATTTTGTTCATTTATTTCATTTTCCGTATGTGGGTGATTTTGAATAATTTTTAAACCTGTGAAAGAATATAATTGAGTTAGTTCGCGTAGTGCGTATTCTTTTGGGTAGTAAGGCAATAGATTGTTTCGATGTTGAACAATTTCTTTTTGGTCTGAATCGGTGATTTTATATGTTACGTCAGTGGGTTTGGCGATTATTTGGTATGGTCCTTTGCGAAGGGGTTGTAATTTTTTAGAAATTCCTTTTTGTGTATTAAAATTAGGTATCAAGACAAATGTTCCAATTTTTGAAAATGAGGCTGGTGTAAAGCGTGAATTTATTTGTTCGTTAATGTTTTGCCTTTGTAACAATTTTTTTGTTACTCTTCGGTAAATTTCATTGTGTTTTTTTTATCTCTATTGAAAATCCATTCGGTGTGTGTACCGGAGGCTAAATTACGGATTTGTGGGTGATGAAAATGATCTTCATCATGCGTGTGTAAAGGTAGGTTAAAACAAACTGAGTCTTTATTCGGTTGGCAATGACCCTGTGTATTTTTATGAGAGTTTGCTGTAAACATAATTGGTTTACGTGGCTTTTGATTAAAAACCATTTTGTATGGTGACATTCCTAGAGTTGTCGTAATTTGTGAATTATATGCGAAGGGAAATAAATTTACATCTGCCGACCATTCTGTGTATCTTGTATCATTTCCATTTATGATACATCTAAGATATTCTTGTAGTGAACGGTTCATACCTTCGACTAAACCGTTTGTCCAAGGTGCATGAGATGTACGCGGTTTGTGCTTAATGTTATATAAGTGACATAGTGTGATAATTTCATTATTTATGAATTCTGTACCGCTGTCTGTAACTAAGACTTCGGGTAATCCGAATTTAGCTATCCAGTGTTCATAAAGTGTTGTGTAATCATAATAAGCGTTACAATGTGGTACTGGGTTGAGTGCTACATAATGTGTAAATACATCAACAATTACCATAATATAGGAGTTTCCTTCAGAGGATGGTGAAATTGATCCTTTTGTATCGAATGAAATACGATGGTTAAATATAAACTTTGTCCTTTAAAATCTTGTTTTTGTGCTATTTGTTTTTGATTTGGATAAGGTTTATTTAGCTGACATACTATACAATCATTGCATAGTACGTTTATCCAAATTGGTGCATTTGGGAAATAAAAATTTTGTGTAAAATTTGAATATGTTTTCTCTGATCCAGAGTGTCCTTTAATGTTTTGTGTATGTGAAATGTTAAAAGCTATTAGAATCATACTTAAAGGGAGACAGGGAACTGTAGAATCATTTAATTGATATTCTAGAAGGTCTGTATTTTCATTAATTGTTTTATGATTAAATTTTCGGAAAAATCGGAGGAGTGTTTTATTTCCTAAAATTGTGGTATCTGCCTTTACGGGTTTAGTTTTGTATTTGTGCCATGATTTTAGTTGTGTAATTACTGGGTCAAGATTTTGATATTGCTTCAAGATATTAATTGTAATTTTATCTGTTGGAGGGAGAAAAATATTTTCAATTTCTAATTTAGATAAGGGAATTGTGTCAGGTGGGTCATGTAGGTCAAAAACTTGATTTATTGTGTATTTTGAATCATTCGTTTGTGGTCCCGATAAATTTATTTTATCAGTTAAATTTTGTTTTTCAATTAACGGAAAAAGGTCTTTTTTATGCGAGTGGTGTTTTATTCGTTTTTGTTGAGTGTTATTTTTTATCCATTGTGAGTATGGAATTGGCTTGAAAGTTGATGTTCCAAGTAGATCAACTTCGTAGTGATTATTTTGGCAATCTAAGTAAAGTGGGAAATGTTGTAGGTTATTTATTTGTGATTGTTCAAAGTTAAACATCGTTAAAAATTGTTGTTGTTCTTTTGTGTAATTTGTTATATTGAATGTTGGTTTAAAATATGGTGTTTTTTGTGAAATAATCTGTGATCCTCTTTTCATTGCTTATTATGTTATTTATGGATAGTTCCTCGTTAAGAATTGTGGATTGACAAATATCTAATAATTGGGGTATATTATTTACGCGGTATGCTATTTCATGTACGGGTGATATTGTAGCGTTTGTTTCGCAATATCCTAAAAGTCCTAAGGGTAATGTTACTTGATACGGTGTATTGTTATACACATGTAGCAAAATGATGTCTGAATTCGTATATTTCAAATATTTTATAGATGAAATCGTGATTTTGAAAAACTTATGAATAGGTTTAAACTCAAAGTCTGACATAAAGAGTTGTTGTTTATTTTGACTTTTATCATATTGGTGAACTTGTTTTATTGAAAAATTATATATATTTCCTGATAGTGGTTTCAGGTGTTTCCGTTGTAGGTTATAAATTGGATACAATTTTGAGAAGAATGGTGGTTGTTTATTTAATCTTTGAAAAAATGTTAGAGCTGTATTTTTTGTTTTTGTGTACTTATCTTTGATCAGTATTTTACTATTCAAGATGTTGGTTGTTGGTATATATTTTGATAAAAATGATTTGTGTTTAAACATTTTGTTTTGTCATTTTCATCGGGTTTATTTACCGTGTTAATTTCGTTTATTTCTTGTGCAGTTTGTGTAGTATTGATGCGTTCAATATAATAATTGTGTAGGAGTTCCAATTGATTTTGATATATATGTGATGTAAAAGGTTGTTCATATATAATAGGTTCCTAGTCGTTTTCGACTGTTATCGTATTTATGGAGATGGTATTTTCTGTATCACTTTCTGTATCTGATGATCCACAGTTTATTTGATTTAGTTGTAGTTCGTTACTTCCTGTGTCATCAATACCTGGGGGGTCTGATGTTGTTTCTTCATTTGACTGTACTTGATTAATTTGTCTTTGATGTTTTGGTGTACTACTTCTGTATCGATGTTTAGAATTATTATAATGGTTATTATTCCTATGTGGTGATTGGGAATAATTTCTATGTTGATTATTATAACTTGAATTTCGATTTTGTGAATTATTCCGTGATCTGTTTTGATAATTGTCATTTGGTCTGTGATAGTCTGATCTGTTATATGAGTTATTTGATCGATTGTTCGGGTAGTTCTGATTTCGATTGTTCGAATAACTTCTATTTCGTTTATGTGAGTAGTTTCTATTTCTGTTTTATGATGAGTTTCGTGATTGATTATTGGAATAGTGTTTATTTTTTGGGTTTGATTGGGAATTGGATCTAGAAACAAATTGTGTTGCATTTGAATTTGATCTCAAATAGTTATTTTGACTATTTGATCGATTATAATGATTTTGTGAAGAATTCTGTGTTTTTCTTCGTTCTGGTGATCTTCCTCTATAACTTGAGTTATATGGTGATTGATTCCTTGTGTAATTGGTGTTGTTCGGAAGTGGTTTTCCTGAATTGTTGTTACTGTATACATTTTTGTTTGGTAGATTTTGATCTTTCTTCATATATTGATAGAATGATTTATTTGGTTCTTTATGCTGTTGAGGTTTGTTTTGGTTATCTTGTTGTTTTTGTCTACATTCGGAAATACTATGTCCGTATCGTTGGCAATAATTACACCATTTTTTGAAAGTTGGTTTGCCCTTAAAATTTGGGTGTTTTTCATAAATATTTAGTATTTCAGTGATTTTTTCAACTAGGTCTGTATCTGATTCCTGTATGTTATTTATATGTGTAGTGTTTGTTTCAATTCGATTAACATATTGTAGTTTTAGATTTTCTGTTTCTTCAAGTTTCATTGTGATTTCCGCTTGCTCTAGTTTGTCTACTAGTTTTCGAAAATCTAAATCTGGCTCTCGAATTGAAGAAGGATGAGATGCTCTCTTTTTTATTGCTATTTTCCTTAATTGAGGTGTTAGGGTCATCTTTAAAATTTCTGTCATTTTTGTGTTTTTATAGTCATGTGTATTTAGTGAATATGCTTTTCGAACTAGTGTTTCGATACGTACTGCTAATTTTTTGATGGTTTCATTTGGTAATCTGCGAATTTCATTACATAAAACTCTTTGGTGTTGTTTATTTCTTTCGGAGTCAAACATTTTTGAAAATTCTTGTGTAAATCTTTTCCAGTTTGATTTTATTTCTATAGGTAATACTGAAAACCATTTTCGAGCTGCGCCATCTAAGGTTGTTTGTATCAACGCTGTGCGTCTATGTATCCAATTTTGATGTAGTGGCGTATTAATTGGTTCAGGTCCTATATTTAAAATTAAATTTGCTGTTTCTGCATTTAAATAATCTTGTACAGAATATTCAGGGTCTGTTCCTGTGAATACCATTAGTGGTTTGTTTGATGTTATTGATGATCCACCCATGAGGTATGGATTCATCGTCATCTGTAGTGATTCTGCGGCATTTGGCATTTGCGAAAAATTTGTTAGTTGATTTTTTGTTATTTCGTGTTGTTGAAGGTAATATGGAAGTGGTATTTCATTTTGCATTTGAGTTGGTTGATATGAGTGCATAGTCATTGGGTTTTGTGGTTGAATTGGTTGGAAAGATTGTGTATTAGTTGGATTTGGCATATGTATTGGTTGTTGATTTCGTGTATCTGTTGGATTTGGAGAAAAAATTCTATTATATGTATGAGGTCGTCGCGATCCTTGTTTGCGATATTCTTAGGTATATGGTGCAAAAATGTCTGGTTGTAAATCATAATCATAAGATGATAAGTATTCCGTATGGTGAGGTGCTTGCTTTTTATTTTTATTTTGTTGAAAGAATGGATAATTTTCACTATGATCCTGTGGAGGATGTGAATTAGTTTGAAAATTTACTGAGTTGGTTGTTGTCATTGGGTTATCCCAATAGTGAGAACATACATGATTATTATTAGTTTTTCGTGGGGGGTAGTTTGTTTTTGACGAATGTGCATAATTATAATTGTGTTCTGCAAAAGTGTTTCTTGTGAACGTTCTTCGTGGTTTTGATGCTACTGTCATGGGTCTATATGTTTGATAATCCATATGTGAATATTTTGGAGCAACCGAACGTTTAACGGTTGATTGTAAGGTTACTTGTGCCAGTGAAGTGTTTGTATTTCTTGGTGTTGTTAAATTTGGATGTATTGGTGAAATACTTTGTTGTGTAGTTGTTGTTGTTTGGACAATTTCTTCATTTATGAAGTGTGATGGTGTTTGGATATCTTGTTGTGTAAGATTCCTAGTTCCATTAAGGTTTTCATTGTGTATGACGGTCGAATTTAAACTGTTATTTCGTGTATCAGGTAAAAATGTATTGTAGTTTAATGGTGTTGCATCAATGGTTAGTGGTACTACTTTTACATAATCTCTTTGGTAAGATATTGTACTTATTGCTTGACTTGAGATTGATTGTGGGATATTTAAAATGTAGGATGATACCATTCAGGGTCCCAAACGTAGTCTGATTGTTCTGTAATGGCAGTATCATCATTTGGATTTTGAAGTCTGAAATTTTTTCTGGCTTGTGAAATTAAGTCTATATTATGTGAGAAATAATCTATTATAAACCATGCTAAAATTTTTTTTTGTAAGTCATGTTTTGTGTGTTGTGAAACATCGTCTTTAGTGAAATTTTCTTTGATTATATGTAGAAAAAATGAAAATAATGTGATTTCATTTTTTACTTTTGTATGTTTGGATGTTTCATTTGGTGAGATACTTTGAAATTCTGTTTTTTCTAATATAGAAATATAGGTATATATTATTGCAAAAACTTCGTTAGTGAATATGGAGTTTGCTCTTTGTGAATTATGATATTGTATGCTTTTAATGTATTCTAAGAAGACTTTTGAAAATTCTAATTCAAGATCATCTGTTTGAATTACATATTTACGATGATTCGTATTTGGTGTGCTGAATTCTATGGTGTAGATTCCATATTGTTGTGTTAAATTACATATATCTTTCAGATAATTTTCAATAATTTGTCTTTTGTATTTTACATCTGGGAATTCTGCTTTGCATGGGCTGATTCCGGGTTCAAACAAATTTACGAGTAAATTCTTGCAAAAATCATGTTGCCCTCTTTTATCGGGTGCATCTATGAGGAAGGGGTAAACCTCTTCGTCATCTGGACTATCGTCACTTTGAGTGTGGCTCAATTTTTCGTTTAATGACTGTTAATATATAACTATCGATGTGTCTAATAGGTTGATTCCAATTATACAAGTGTACTGGTTTATGTTTGTATTGCTTTTTTATTCTTCTTTTTCCTCTTTTTGATGAATTTAAAGTTGTTTCTGAATCTGAAAAATATATTTGATCATGTATGGGACAATTTTTATCAATTGATTCTTTTAATTTGTAGAGTTCATCTAAATTGCTGGCTTTTGATTCCGAAAATGCGTTTCTATTTTTTGAAAATCTTTTTCGTGTGATTTGTCTTTGTTTGTTTATTATTTTTCTTTTTATTGGTAGTCGTTTTGTTCTAATATATCCAACTGTTTGTGTATGAGGTGTGATGACAAGATCGAGTTTTTGGTTATCTATTTCACAGTTGTGTAAAACGATTGTTTGTTTATTTCCTAGATTTTTGAATGACATACGGTTTAGGATGAGGGATGCAAAAAGTTGTTAGGTGATTTCTATTTTCTTAGACTGTTAGTCCTTAGGATTTTTTGGTTAGCTTAACCTGGGTCTTTTTATTTAGGGTTGGAGAGAAAGGTATATCGATTCCGAGGAATGATTTTTTACTTTATTGTGGCTAGTCTAAGCTAAGGTGTTAACTTACTTAATCTTACTTAGGGATAGTGATTGTGTTCAAGGGTTGGGGAATAGTAAATCGATCCACAAGGTTCAGGTATAATTAGAAGGCAAGTAGTTCGTTAGATACTATTTTAAACTTACTAAGTCTAAGATCTATCCTGGGTCTGGTAAGAGGAGGGTTCAAGTGAAGGATGAATAACCGAACTTCTTCACTGTTTATCCTAATTTTGAATGGTTAGTTTTATTTAAAAATTTCTATTAGTCTTGGGTCTTTTGGAAGGTTTGGATAGTGAATCGACGTTTGAGGTCGTTAGACACTTGTTAAGTGGGTGGGGGAGAACAAAATTGTTCTTTTTGATCCAAGGATAGGCCTTGATGATCAGGTTTTAAATTTGATGAGGTAAAAATTTATTGAGATCCAAGGATAAGCCTTGATGATCTAATTTTTTAAAATTAAATAAATTTAAGTTTAATTTGGTTTAAACTTATAAAAGGAAAAGATTTAGCCTTTTAATGATATTAGTGAGCTTATGATTGCTGTTATGTTTAGGTGATGAAGCTGGGACAACAGATGATTTTATGGTTACTAACAATTTATTGTCATGCTACTAATTTTTATTTTCATTTTCCATAAATATTTTTCAAACATGTTTTATATAAGACTGCAGAAATTAAGAAAACGATCTGAGATCTTTTTATCAATCGTTATTGTATATCAATAATTTTGTTTAGCGCCTGAAATGATCATGAAGATTGACTTCAAAATTTTATGTTTGCAAATGAAAATCTAAATTCATTGCTAATAAGATTCTAAATATAAAAGTTTGTGTTGGCTTTTGCCGTACGATCATAAAACTGTTTGGTAAGTTTTTACTTTGTCGTATGTCGTCTCTTGTTCGAGGTCTTCTTCCAATTCCGGGCAGTTCTGATATCGTTCGGAATATCGGCTCTGATCTATTGAGTCGTAGAGACATTTCGATTAAATTATTATCGTATGACATTTTAAAAATGTTTTGTCTAAATTCTAATCTATTTTTGGTTAAATCTAAGCTATTAAGTTCTTGTTCGAGACTTATGGTCGCACCAGATGAGTTAAGTCCGATGTGGTTAACTCATAGAGTAATTTCGGATAGAGTACACCGTCTGCTCGTCGCGCTATCTTATTTTCGGCCGGATAGATTCGTGCAACTTCTTAGTCTAATACCGATCCTAATCTTACTCTTATACTTTCTAGTCTCAGGGTGTTTAACTAGTCTCTGCTAGGCTCAATAGATCTAGGGTATACTGGTTTGTTGCGGCTGCTGAAGTTCTCTTGGAGAGACAACTAATTTCTAAGTTAAATTCAAATCTCTCTGGTGCTGAAATTACAAGTAATTTCAGCACTTACAAATAAGTGGGTTGTTAGTTAGATGGATGATGATTGGTTAATATTAAAAACTTTACAGTGGTAAAATATCTAATTTATCCAATCATAAAATATAGTTTAGATCATGTTCCAACAGGCGCACCTAAAAAGTTTGTATTAAAAAAAAACTTTTCAAAATATGCTTTTCATTTTGTTATGGGAACGAAAGGAAAATCAATGCTCAACCTATAAAAAGGACAAATTTTTGAACTTCTTAGAAAAACCTGACCATTCCCTCCATCTCGAGAAAACCTTAGATCTGTGCCTGGGGTAAATTATTTTTCTAGTTTTTTTTTTAATATTCCAACTTGCTAAAAACTTCTTTTTTTAAAAAAATTCTTGTTGAACTTTAGTTTCGTTTGCTTGTAGACGAGTACAAAGATAGTGAACAGTTGATCTCTTGGAAGCCCAATGCAGTGGACATAGACCCTAACCTGAACTCCACAGCCACATTTGACATAGTACCCTCTCTTGTTAAAGAGACACACACGCAGCAGTGGGGAGACGGTAAGAGAACTGCGTCTGCGGCAGTTATATTTATTCGAATGGCTCACATAAACCTGATGAAAAATCATGCTGTTTTTATTAGGCTAAGTAGGTGATTAAATTGAACATAGGACCACGATGAAGCAGTCAGAGTCAGCATTTGATCGATATGAATATTTTTCATAACCATATCGATATGAATATGTTTTTGAAGAGGTTTCAAGATTTCATAATTCAAAGATAATTCAAGATATTTCGCAAAGAGCAAAATTCGATAATTGGAAAGTTTAAAGCGGCTGTCACGTGAAAAGTGCCTTCGAAATTACTTTGTAAGGATTGGCGATTCCAGGGCAGAGTAAAGTTAATTATCAAGGCCGAGAATCATCGCTCAATGTCCCAATCACCGAGCCTCAAAATGGGTATTTCGCCACTGAATATGCGTATGCTGACCAACAAGTTATGCGCGACCTACAATCAATATGTCAATAATTTGCGCGGACAAACTAGACTAGTTTTGCGGCTGTTTTAAACATAAAGTTGTCGAAAAGTAAAATTTAAGTTGTGGTCGAGCAGCAATGCTTGACCACAGCAAAAGCATAATAATTTTTGAAATGTGAGTTTTGTTTGTTGTTGTGAAACAGTTTTTGTTCAAATTAGGTTTGTTTTAAATTTACATGCATCACTCGGGTCAAGTTCTTTCTTGAGTTTTCTCTCTTTTTAGCGCAAATTAAAGACAAAAAAAACTTAATTTAAAAGTTTTGAGCGACCTTGTGCAATTTTCCGTTACACATGTGTGCAACTTTCAGATTTTTTTTTTCGGAATTTTTCCATTTTTAGCTATTGTGCGACTTTTCCCGACGTATGTGGCAATTTTTCGCGACGTCAACCTTCGGAAGAACAAGATTTCTGGTCGCGCGTTCATCAGATTCGCGATCTTTTGACCACGAAATAAACTTGCGGTTGACTCATCCTTTCCCAGTTCACAAAGAGGGTTGCTGTGGTGAATTGGCGATGTTTTTGCTTCTCATTTGAATAGTCGGAGGTTCGAGGCCCACTAAGATTGTGCTTATTATTTGCGGGCAAGACAGCAATGCTTAGTTCGAAAAGCATACTAATGAAAAAATTTACAAGCTGCTAATCATCTGTGGCGCAACAGCAAGAACTTATCACTTTGTATGTTGGTTCTTTCTCTCAAAAATATTTTTATTGTCAATATAGTTTTCAGCAACATTGTTTTTAGCAGCAGAAGCACAAGTAACGTGGGATTAAAGAGTGGGCCACCGGTCGGAACTGTTCTTATACTAGCTTTTCGTAAACGCTCTTTGCTAAGTTTTCACGAAATTTGCTAACCAGTAACGAACTTTGCTAACTTTTCTGAGCCACCTTCCACTGCCTGAGAAGTTTCCATTGCCAGAATTGCACAATTGGAATCCTTCTTTTTCAGACATTTTCTACACTAAGCTGTGTGTACACGTGCAGTTCAAGCGGAAGTTTCACATCTACATCGTGACCATGTTCCTGCCCAGCATCAGTTTGGTGGGGCTGAGCTGGGTGTCATTTTGGATTGACAAGAAGGCTGTGCCAGCCAGAGCAGGACTCACCATCACCACCATCTTAGCCCAGATCACACTCATCACTGGCACTGCAAACAAGTGAAAGCAAAAGCTCGAAAAGAATTTTGTTCGCCCCCTTGAAAACTTTGGGCGCTTTACTTCGGGGTTCATTTATTTCAAAACACCATGATGGTCTTTTCTTTTTACTTCAAAAGTACTTTTTAACTGCAAGATTCATCATATATTTGCCGATCTCGATTTAATTTCAAATTTTACTGATATCTTATGGACGGTCGGAAAAATAAGTTCGGAAAATACGTTGCGATAAAATAACTGGTGAAAGTACACTGGTTTTTTAGACCGACC
>NC_087063.1:55317619-55499675 GCF_963678635.1 Symsagittifera roscoffensis | reverse complement strand
GCTACTTTTCTTTAATCTTCTTTGCTGTTTTGGCTTTCACAAACGAATACTTAACACCTTGTACCGCTCAAAATTGCTCCAAAAATAGGCGAATTCACGGAATCCGCAAGTTGTATTTGCGGAATCCAGAACAGTCTGTGGAATCCACAGACAAATAATAAGACATGTGTATAGTTACAATGAATTGTTGCGGAATCCGCAAATTGTAAGTGGAATCTGCAAATTGTAAGTAGAATCCACAAATTGAAAGTAGAATCCGCATTTTGTTTGCGGATTCCCCTCAAAATCGCGGATTCGACTTACATTTTGCGGGGCTGCACTTACATTTTGCGGAAGCCTCTCAGTTGCGGCAACCAGAGCAACTAGCTATATTTGCTTATTGCGGAATCCCGCAACAAAACAATTGTGCCGACAAAATTTACGTTACAGGTATTTGTACGCGGAATCCACGAAACTTTTGTCAGAAGAATCCACTTACATTTTGGAACCCACTTACATTTCGTTTCGCACCACTTGCAAGACAACACAAACAATAAACATCAAATGAATCTATAGTCCGTGCGGGGCAAAACTGCCCCTTTTCAAGTTGCCTGAAAAAATTCCTAACCTTGCGCCCAAGATCTTGTAATTGTTAATTGGACCACGTAATTGACGACAAAGGCACTAGGTATGGTGTCTATTATTCTCTCAATTTGGATTTCTCCAAAGAAAATCCCGGATAAGGTCAAATGTTGTATCATTTTAATTAAGTTTTGAAACGCTAAATTAGCTTTTTTACTTTTATCGTTGGAGACATTAGTTTACCTGAGTTTGAACGAACCTAAAACTATCTCAAAATCCAAAACGTGAATTTTTCAGACACTCAAAAAACACAGGCCTGAAAACAAGAACATCCACATCAGACAATAACAACATAAACGCCACATTCAATCATTAAGTGAAAACTAACTTTAAGTTCAACAAAGAAAATATTCACTACCAGCCCACTTTCTGTTCAATTGCTTTTTGTTTTTTATCGGAACTCATTATTTGATGACAACTTCTTGTTTTTCGACAAACTTGGAAATCAAACTGCAATGTTCTTTCTAGCTGACTTTCAGATTTAATTAACCATTAAGCAACAAACACGAAATACAGTCTTGCTAACACTCATCTCAGCAAAGCACACCCAAATCAATTGGAACCTAAGAGCTGAAACACCCCCCCCAAACAAAAAAAAACAGGAAACAATATTTAAAAACTAAATTTTAGTGGTTACGGCTTTCAAACCCCGGAACTATTGATTCAGAATCATATGTTTTATCAAGGGCTCTATTAGTTGTAGTTTTTTATCTATATAAAAAATATAGTTTTTTATCTAAAAAAATAGATTGAGCAAAGGAATGTGCTCTATTAAGAGTAAGTTTGACATAGGCGAATCGGCGCTTCGCATCACTTGCAATACAACACAAACAAAAAAACATCAAACGAATAAAAATATTGGAAATGTTGAAAAAAGGCGATAAACAAACAACTAAGGGCCAGCTAAAGCTGGAGGTACGTAGTTTGATATTGAATGATTTTGCTATAATGATGCGGCACAAAAATGGCTATTTCAAGAATTGTACACAAAATAATAGTCGCCTCTTCTGCAGAAACAATTATCGCAACTGGTTCTTCCACTGAATTTTTTTATCTTAGATTTGATTGGATAAATTTAAAAAGTCAAAAAGTTTTTGAAAAACGGTCAAAGGTTTTCTAAAAAACATTTTTTTTACAAATGCAGGCTTAACAGTTTCTTGAAGTCAATAAGTTTCCAAGAAACTGTGAAAGTTTCAAAACTTTGACTTGTTTAATGGCAATAGCTTTTTTGAAAACGAACTGGGCATATCCAATTATAAAAGTAGGACTTCAACAACCTGTTTTTTTATTAAACCAATGATATTAGATTTGGCACGATAGTTAGCGAGAAAGTCAAAAAAAGATCAACAAATCAAAAATTTGACATTTTCGAGAATCATAGTCTTTTGTCTGAAAAAACAGGCCGTAGTCGCTTATTTAGTAGGGATTCACGCCAGCTGTCTTTACGATTGAACCCAGGATCTCAGATTTGTGAGGGTAATTCAAAAAGGAACTTTGAAAAAAAAAACGGTCAAAAGATCAAAAATGTGACTATTCCGAGAGCCATAAATTCCTATGTAAAGAAACTTGAGCAAAGCTGCTCATGCAGAAGAGCTTTATTAAAAATTTAATTTCAAAGAAACTAAAAGCTCTCCCCCAGTTTTTTACAAGGCTGCAGACAGAAGGGTCAAGAAAAAAGAGATTCTAGGAGAGTATGCAGGCCCACAGGGGAGTAGCATTCTTTAACATTGATACCCTCATTCAAAAATCATAACTTTCCGAGAAAAACTAAAACTTTTGCAAAATTTACCAAATTTTTCCAAAACGAAAAAAAATTAATATATAGCAGTAATGGAAGTAATGGACACAAGCGATAGGATGGACTCAAAATCGTTTTTAAAATGAAAATTTTCTATGCATATGATTTCTTGTTGCATATGCAAAACCTTGAGATTTCTGAAATTTTTTCCAAAAACTTGATGCTCTTGCAATTTTTTCCAAAAACTCAAAATTTTTGCATTTTTTCCAAGAACTCAATTTTTCGAAGTTTCAGTAGGTTTTAACACAGTTTCAACCAAAGATAGCACTGTTTTAAAGAGTAAGACTATCTGAGTTATGAACTATTGGTTATACTCAGAGTAATTTCAGATAAGGTACACTGTCTGCTCGTCACGCTATCTTATTTTCGGCCCGATGGATTCGTGCAACTTCTTAGTCTAAAACCGATATTTATCTTACTCTTATATCTCCTAGTCTCAATAGATCTTGTGTATACTGGTTTATGCGAGTTATTTCTTGGAGTTTATCCAGAAGGAGAACAACTGTGTTCAAAGTTTTATTCAAATTGTTCTGGTGCTGAAACTACAAGTAGTTTCAGCACTTACAAATACGTGTCAATGTTAAAGATGGAATTTGATTGGTTAGTTAGTAACATTTTATATTGATAATTTATCAATAAAATAATTGGTTTATATATACTAGTTTAGAACTGGTTTAATATCTGATAAAATAGTTAATAGGTCGAGTTATACCAAACTGAATTATACCAAATGCCCAAAAACTCTTACCACTAACTTACCATGTACCAAAAAACATAATACCTTCATTCCACAAACTACACGTAAATAACCATTGATATTCACCAATTAGATAACGCGCGCCAAAAATTTTGCGAAACTAGACATTTCCAAACAAAATCCAAAAAAAATTAGTTTTTCTTACCATTCTCTTACCATCACACAAACCATGAAACGTTACCATTTGTATTCCCTATATTAATACTTTAGACTCTATACCCAATGTTAATACATAGCATGTACGACCGGCAAGCTACATGGGGTCGTCCCTTGTGTGTTCTATTTGATCAAGTGTGTTCTAAATACATGTGTGTTCTATTTGACCAAAGACAAAGTTATTTGATGACTAAGGTTCACTGAACCTGAGGTCGAGTATAAAGATCAAATTTTTGTCGAAAGTTAATTGAGTTTATTGGGTGCAAAATATAACACACTGCCCTTCTTTCTTTTTAGGGATGGTTTTCTTTCTGGGAGGTCTAGGTGAGTGAACACGAGTTGCGCAGGACCTAAGTCTAAATTTGTGTGCGACCTAAACGTACGAAATGTGTACAACCTAAAAAACTACACGTGTTTTTCTTCACTGGAATTTCATGGATAAAAATCGATTATAATTGAGTTTCACCTCACCTTTTACTTTTTCTGTCATGAAATTTCTGCGTTCTGGCAGTGGTGTCTCGATAATTGAGCACCTGAGACTTATCGTTTTCACTGTGTTCATTTTCCCTCCAAGAAAAAATGTCGAACAACCAAATGATTAAATAGGGTAAACGAATTTTAGAGTTTTCGTTAACATAAATTATAAAAAATGAAACTTAATTCAGATGATTAGCACGTATTTTACGTTCCGTGAAGTACTTACCAGTCAATCGTGTTCATACAGATCGACAGAAATATTAGGGAGAAATCCGGTTCATTTGCGGTGGTCGGATATTAATTGATCTTTTACAAACAACTGCGCGCTCATTTAAATTGCACTCCTCTGAAATACTAACATGACCTCAATAAACCAGCCTTTCTACCGCCAAATCTCACCACTCTTTTTCAGAAAAAAGGACCTCGGACATGTATTGGTAAAATTTGCACAACACAAAACTTAGTTGTTAGAGAAATCGTAGGCATTATCAAAAGGATTGGATATTGTGCCGAGCAGTGACGAGAATACAACTTTTTTGATTCTGGTTGTTTAATTCAAAAACTGTTTGTTAAATTTTTCAGTTCAACCATTAATTTCCAATTTTTCAGCTTCGCGAAAAAACACTAAAATGAAATAGCGTTTTTGATGGCTATGACAAAAAATAGCTTTTGAAAGCCTTTTGGAAGGAAGGTTTTGAAAAAGAAACTCAGAAAAGAGATTGAGAGATTTTTAAGAGGGGAACCTTGTAAAAAAAAGGAACAAAGGGGACCAATTTCCGGATTCCAAAATTACACATGGCTGATAGCTACACCTTTTTCGTTTAAAAACTCAAGATTTCAACAAGATATTTCACAATTCAATCAATAACAGCTCACAAATAAAACGAGTAAAATCAAAATCAAAGGCACAATTATTGTTAGCATCTTGAATAACCATAATTATTATTTTTAAAAAAAAATAGCATTTGACATTTTGCATTTCAGAGCAAAGAGCAAAAAAGGTGCTACTGAACATGGGTAGACAAAGAGTGATTTAGAAAACAAAAAACATTTATCTTCAACAATTTAACCAGAACAAATTACATCACCCGAAAGACAAATCAGTTTCATGAAACTTTGAACCGAGTTTAAGGATAAGATGTGAAAAAGAGCATTCACTCGAAATCTACTGCAGCGTGATCAATTTCAAATTCAACAAAGAACAAGGTCTTCTGCGAAGCAATAGTAATATTCATTTTGATCGGACTTTCGATGAAAGTGCGGAATATCTCTGCTCGGGTCGGTGTTTTTTTTTTCAGTAAATTTTCGAATTTTTAACTAAGTATTTTTGACATTTTTTAAATTATCTGAAAGATATTGATATCCTGAGCTCAAATTTAAAAAGATGATTTACCACTGATAAACTTTTTGAATCTTAGAGGTTTTTTAAAATTTCTAATTTGATATAATTAATGCGCGATCTATTGCGTCCTTATAGCACGCGTCAGCGTCAAATTAAACTGCTGCAAGCTAAAATGAGGCCAGCAATTTAGTCCTTATAAAACTTTTGGAGACTTTAAACACACGCTTGGTGTTTTACATCGCGTCAGGGGGATCAAATGAAGAAACAAAAACAAAAAACAAGCTGTTTTTGAAGCAATTTTGGTGCAAAGATTAAAACATGGCATTCAAATTTTGCTCGACATTGACTATCTAAAATTAAAATGTATTCAAAAAATTCTGTTGCTAAATTTGATATCATTCTAAGACGAAAACTTTGAGGCAACATCACAACACAGCAGAATATTATCGCCAAGTAAAATGCCGGTTTACAAAACGAGGAGCATTTTTGTATTGGACACCCAGTTATTCGCGGATAAAAAACCGAGAAAAAAAGCAATAAGGGAAGCCAAAAACGTATAATTTTGTCGGCTAAATAAGAGACCAGACAACTGGAGGTTCACAAATATGCCGACATTAAGGATTTCCTGGTTCGAGGTATATGAAACGAAGGCAAACAAAACTGAATGTTAAACTGAGAGATGATACAGTACAGGAACACAGACAAATTGATTGCTTCAACGCTGATGGTTATTGCAACCATTGTAAGACTGTTTTTAAAGCATTGGGTTGTTATTTCCATTTCTGTTTTTGACATGAAACTAGACCTAGCCTGATTGATGATGATATCAAACGAGTAACAAAGAAAAGAGATGGAAGAGCTTCAAAAAAATTAATTTCGAGAAAAGCGATATTCCATTTGGGACAGAAACACTTTGGCAAAGTCACAACACGTCAAAATAGTATCGCGAAGTAAACTTTTCAGCTTTAAGAAACGAGGAGCATTTTTCTATTGGACACCCAGGTATTCGCAAAAAAAACGAGAAAAACGCAGCTAGGGAAGCCATATGACGCACTGCTTTGTGGGCTAAACAGGAGATCGGACAAATGTGAGGTACACAATTATGCCGATATTTCTGACTTCAGTTACCAGATAAACGATACGAGGAAATGAGCAGACTTGAATTCCGAATTGGATCGAAGAGGCAAAATTCAGTCCACCAGTGCGCCAAGATGGATTATTGGTGCTTCGCAACGCTGATAAAGACTTTTTCTAATTATCAGATCTTTGCGACAGATATTAACCCAGTTTAATTTCAACAATCAAAAGAATTTATGTCGACTTCCTTGAAAACAAAACCCTACATGCGATTATCAAAAGGGTCATAGTTGAGGATTAAGTTATCAACACTGTCTGCACTGAAATGATTTAGAAACTTTCAAAGAAAGACGTCAACGATTTAGCTTTTGTTAAAAACAGCTGAAAACAAGCACAAAGACAGCGTCTTGCAAATCATCCGAAAACCCAATGACCAACATAAACTTGGCTGACTTGAAGTGACCGGGCTGCGATGATTAGTAGATCGATACAAATCAATGTAATATAAATACACTGACGCTCATCTAGAATAAGGCTTAGTGCGTAGCCTTTATATTGAATCTAGTTTTAGCTAGTTATGTCGATATTTATGACTTCTTGTTTCGAGCGAGATAAACGATACGAGGAAATGAGTAAGCTTGAAATCGTAATCGGATCAAAAGGTCTCGATTTCCAGTCCACCAGTGCGCCAAGATGGATTATTGGCGCTTCGCAACGCTGACAGAGACTTTTTTTCAAAATTATCGTATCTTTGTGACAGATATTGACCCAGTTTAATTTCAACAATCAAAAGCACTTATGTCGACGTCCTTGAGAACAAAACACTACACGCGATGATCGAAAGAAGATCCTTGAGAATGAAGTTATCAACACTGCATACAATGAAATGATTCAGAAACTTTCAAAGAAAGGCATCAACGACGATTTTGCTTCTGTTAAAACAGCTGAAAACAAGGACAAAAACAGCGTCTTGCATATCATCCGAAAACCCAATGACCAACATAAACTCGGCTGACTTGAAGTGACTTCGTCTGCGATGATTAGTAGATCGATACAACTCAATGTAATATAAAGACATTGAAGATCATCTGAATTTTGGCTTAGTGCGCAGCCTTTAAATTGAATCTAGTTTTAGATAGTTTAGACACATTGCTGTATTTCATATCCAACGAGCTTATTTTCTAGTCTTCAGATGGACAAATGAATAGAAAATTTTTCAAAAAAAATCACAATTTCACAAAACTTTTATTTGTAACCTGAATTACCCAATAGTGAAATCAAAGTCATTAAAAGGTATCTTTTTTTGAGTCAATATGATTATATTTTTGTAAGGGATGATTTTTTCTGGTATCGATATCAATGTTTAGAATATTTTGCAAAGCTTTAAATTAGAACGACAAAATCTAATTCATTTTTCTTTTACTCAACATAAATTCCGGTTGTTGTCTTCAACATCCTGTACCTGAGAAATGTAAACCAAAAGCATGAGTGATCAGCTATTTCACAGATCTATTTATTTAGAGCAGAACAGATCAAACCTGAGGCAGTATTTTTGAAGCATTTTTGGTGCAAAGATGTCCACCCGGGCCTGAAAATTTAGCTCGACAGTGACTTTCTAAAAAAAATTGAGTCAAGTTTTGCAATAAAATTTGAGAAGGAAACATTGTGGCAAAGTCACAACACGGCAAAATAGTATCGCAAAGTAAACTTTTCCGCTTTAAGAAACCATGAGCATATTTCTATTGAACACCCAAGTATTCGCAAAAAAAAACGAGAAAAACGCAGCTAGGGAAGCCAAATGACGCAGTTTTATGGGCTAAACAGGAGATCGGACAAATATGAGGTACACAATTATGCGGATATTTCTGACTTCCAGCTTCGACATAAACGATAAGAGGAAATGAGTAGACTTGAATTCGGAATTGGATCGAAGAGGCAAACTCCAGTCCATCAGTGCGCCAAGATGGATTATTGGTCCTTCGCAACGCTGATGAAGATTTTTTCTAATTATCAGATCTTTGCGACAGATATTAACCCAGTTTAATTTCAACAATCAAAAGAATTTATGTCGACTTCCTTGAAAACAAAACCCTACATGCGATGATCAAAAGGGGTCATAGTTGAGGATGAAGTTATCAACACTGTCTGCACTGAAATGATTTAGAAACTTTCAAAGAAAGACGTCAACGATTTAGCTTTTAAAAAAATCAAAATTTCACAAAACTTTTATTTGTAACCTGAATTACCCAATAGTGAGTTCAAAGTCATTAAAAGGTATCTTTTGTGAGTCAATATGATTATATTTTTGTAACGGATGATTTTTTCTGGTATCGATATCAATGTTTAGAATATTTTGAAAAGCTTTTAAATTAGAAAGAAAAAATCTAATTCATTTTTCTTTTACTCAACATAAATTCCGGTTGTTGTCTTCAACTTCCCGTACCTGAGAAATGTAAAACAAAAGCATGAGTGATCAGCTATTTCACAGATCTATTTATTTAAAGCAGAACAGATCAAACCTGAGGCAGTATTTTTGAAGCGTTTTTGGTGCAAAGATGCCCACCCGGGCCTGAAAATATTGCTCGACAGTGACTTTTTTTTAAAAAAAACTGAGTCAGGTTTTGCAATAAAATTTGGGACAGAAACACTTTGGCAAAGTCATAACACGTCAAAATAGTATCGCGAAGTAAACCTTTCCGCTTTAAGAAACGAGGAGCATTTTTCTATTGGACACCCAGGTATTCGCGCGAAAAAAACGAGAAAAACGCAGCTAGGGAAGCCAAATGACGCACAGCTTTGTGGGCTAAACAGGAGATCGGACAAATGTGAGGTACAAAAATATGCCGATATTTCTGACTTCCAGTTTCCAGATAAACGATACGAGGAAATGAGTAGACTTGAATTCGGAATTGGATCGAAGAGGCAAAATTCAGTCCACCAGTGCGCCAAGATGGATTATTGGTGCTTCGCAACGCTGATAAAGACTTTTTCTAATTATCAGATCTTTGCGACAGATATTAACCCAGTTTAATTCCAACAATCAAAAGAATTTATGTCGACTTCCTTGAAAACAAACCCTACAAGCGATTATCAAAAGGGTCATAGTTGAGGATGAAGTTATCAACACTGTCTGCACTGAAATGATTTAGAAACTTTCAAAGAAAGACGTCAACGATTTAGCTTTTGTTAAAAACAGCTGAAAACAAGCACAAAGACAGCGTCTTGCAAATCATCCGAAAACCCAATGACCAACATAAACTTGGCTGACTTGAAGTGACCGGGCTGCGATGATTAGTAGATCGATACAAATCAATGTAATATAAATACACTGACGCTCATCTAGAAAATGGCTTAGTGCGCAGCCTTTATATTGAATCTAGTTTTAGCTAGTTATGTCGACATTTATGACTTCTTGTTTCGAGCGAGATAAACGATACGAGGAAATGAGTAAGCTTGAAATCATAATTGGATCGAAATCATAATTGACCCAGTTTAATTTCAACAATCAAAAGTACTTATGTCGACGTCCATGAGAACAAAACACTACACGCGATGATCGAAAGAAGATCCTTGAGAATGAAGTTATCAACACTGCATACAATGAAATGATTCAGAAACTTTCAAAGAAAGGCATCAACGACGATTTTGCTTCTGTTAAAACAGCTGAAAACAAGGACAAAAACAGCGTCTTGCTTATCATCCGAAAACCCAATGACCAACATAAACTCGGCTGACTTGAAGTGACTTCGTCTGCGATGATTAGTAGATCGATACAACTCAATGCAATATAAAGACATTGAAGATCATCTGAATTTTGGCTTAGTGCGCAGCCTTTAAAATGAATCTAGTTTTAGATAGTTAAGACAAATTGCTGTATTTCATATCCAACGAGCTTATTTTCTAGTCTTCAGATGGACAAATGAATGGAAAATTTTTTAAAAAAAATCACAATTTCACAAAACTTTTATTTGTAACCTGAATTACCCAATAGTGAGTTCAAAGTCATTAAAAGGTATCTTTTTGAGTAAATATGATTATATTTTTGTAAGGGATGATTTTTTCTGGTATCGATATCAATGTTTAGAATATTTTGAAAAGCTTTTAAATTAGAAAGAAAAAATCTAATTCATTTTTCTTTTACTCAACATAAATTCCGGTTGTTGTCTTCAACTTCCCGTACCTGAGAAATGTAAAACAAAAGCATGAGTGATCAGCTATTTCACAGATCTATTTATTTAAAGCAGAACAGATCAAACCTGAGGCAGTATTTTTATAAGCATTTTTGGTGCAAAGATGTCCACCGGGGCCTGAAAATTTTGCTCGACAGTGACTTTCTAAAAAAATATTGAGTCAAGTTTTGCAATAAAATTTGGGAAGGAAACATTGTGGCAAAGTCACAACACGGCAAAACAGTATCGCAAAGTAAATTTTTCCGCTTTAAGAAACCATGAGCATATTTCTATTGGACACCCAGGTATACCCAAAAAAAACGAGAAAACGCAGCTAGGGAAGCCAAATGACGCACAGTTTTGTGGGCTAAACAGGAGATCGGACAAATGTGAGGTACACAATTATGCCGATATTTCTGACTTCCAGTTTCGAGATAAACGATACGAGGAAATGAGTAGACTTGAATTCGGAATTGGATCGAAGAGGCAAAATTCAAACCACCAGTGCGCTAAGATGGACTAGTGGTGCTTCGCAACGCTGATAAAGACTTTCTAATTATCAGATCTTTGCGACAGATATTAACCCAGTTTGATTTCAACATCAAAAGAGTTTATGTCGACTTCCTTGAAAACAAAACCCTACATGCGATGATCAAAACGATCACAGTTGAGGATGAAGTAATAAACACTGTTTGCACTGAAATGATTTAGAAACTTTCAAAGAAAGGCATCAGAGATTTGACTTTTGTTAAAAACAGCTGAAAACAAGCACAAAGACAGCGTCTTGCAAATCATCCGAAAACCTAATGACCAACATAAACTTGGCTGACTTGAAGTGACTTGGCTGCGATGAGTAGTAGATCGATACAAATCAATGTAATACAAATACACTGACGCTCATCTAAAATTTGGCTTAGTGCACAGTCTTTATATTGAATCTAGTTTTATGTAGTTATACCGATATTTATGACTTCTTGTTTCGAGCGAGATACGATACGAGGAATTGAATAAGCTTGAAATCGGAACTGGATCGAAGGGTCACAATTATCAGTCCACCAGTGCGCCAAGATGGATCATTGGGGCTTCTCAACGCTGACAGAGAGACTTTTTTTCAAAATAATTGCATCTTTGTGACAGATATTGACCCAGTTTAATTTCAACAATCAAAAGAATTTATGTCGATGTCCTTGAGAACAAAATACTACACGCGATGATCGAAAGAATATCCTTGAGAATGAAGTTATCAACACTGCATGCAATGAAATGATTCAGAAAATTTCAAAGGAAGACATCAACGATTTTACTTTTGTTAAAACAGCTGAAAACAAGGACAAAGACAGCGTCTTGCATATCATCCGAAAACGCCAATCACCAGTTTAAACTCGGCTGACTTGAAGTGACTCGACTGCGATGATTAATAGATCGATACAACTCAATGTAATATACAACACGATACAAGACTGACGCTCATCTAAATTTTGGCTAAATGCGCAGCCTTTAAAAATGAACAAATTTAGATATTTTAGACAAATTGTTTTGTTCATTTTCAACAAGCTAAATTTCTAGTTTCATTGCCAAATTTGATATCATTCTAAGGCGAAAACTTTGAGGCAACATCACAACACAGCAGAATATTATCGCCAAGTAAAATTCCGGTTTACAAAACGAGGAGCATTTTTGTATTGGACACCCAGTTATTCGCGGATAAAAAACCGAGAAAAAAAGCAATGAGGGAAGCCAAAAAACGTATAATTTTGTCGGCTAAATAAGAGATCAGACAACTGGAGGTTCACAAATATGCCGACATTAAGGATTTCCTGGTTCGAGGTATATGAAACGAAGGCAAACAAACCTGAATGTAAAACTGAGAGATGATACAGTACAGGAACACAGACAAATTGATTGCTTCAACGCTGATGGTTATTGCAACCATTGTAAGACTGTTTTTAAAGCATTGGGTTGTTATTTCCATTTCTGTTTTTGACATGAAACTAGACCTAGCCTGATTGATGATGATATCAAGCGAGTAACAAAGAAAAGAGATGGAAGAGCTTCAAAAAAATTACTTAGGAGAAAAGTGATACTCCATAGAAGAAATTTAAGTACATATTTTGAGAAAAGTGGACGTTCTTTCATCTCTGAGGAAAAAACATTCTTTCTTCAGGGATTCGACCGACTGCCGACCTTGTAGAGTTATTCTAAGGACGCCCTCGGCGCCAATAATCACTTAATTTGAGGGGAAAGGGCGCGCCCAAAAAAGCAACTTTTATGGTCAACATTTTCTAAAAAGTGCCTAAGATAGCTTTTTTGGCGAAATTTTTTTCGAAATTTTTCCTACGGCGCAGAAAATTTGGCCGCAACACACTATTATAGTGCTTGAGGAGAGCTGAGAAATCATTTGGGTCGACCTATCTGAAACGGTTGTTGTAAATGTACAGAGCTGGTTCCAATTGCTGCGCTGGATATATCAATTGGTATGTTAAAAAACAAATCATGATACCTTTCCGGGTCCCACACATAGCCTGTTTCATCTGCTAGCATTGTTTCTTCTAATTTTGTGTCTGAAACAATTTCTTGCTCTTTCAATTAGGTCTAAACTATGCTGAAAGTAAACTGATGTGAACCATGCTAGGATTCTTTGTAAATCAATTTGAACTTTTGTGACAATTCAATGCTAGTGATTGTTTCACAACGCTGACAGGGAGACTTTTTTCCAAATTATCAGATCTTTGCGGCAGATATTGACCCGGTTCAACTTCAATAATCAAAAGAATTAATGTCGACGTCCTTATGAACAAAACCATACACGTGATGATCGAAAGGATATCCTTGAGGATGGAGTTAACAACACTGTCTGGACTGAAATGATTTAGAAACTTTCAAAGAAAGACATCAACGATTTAGCTTTTGTTAAAAACAGCTGAAAACAAGCACAAAGACAGCGTCTTGCAAATCATCCGAAAACCCAATGACCAACATAAACTTGGCTGACTTGACTGCGATGATTAGTAGATCGATACAACTCAATGTAATATAAAGACATTGAAGATCATCTGAATTTTGGCTAGGTGATCAGCCTTTATATTGAATCTAGTTTTAGATAGTTTAGACACATTGCTGTTGTTCATTTCCAACGAGCTTATTCTCTAGTTTCTATTTGGACAAACATATGGAAAAATTTTCAAAAAAACTCAATTTCTTAAACTTTTTTTTGGAACCTAAATTACCCAATAACAAGTGCGAAGTCATTGAAATGTATCTTTTTTGAAGCAATATGATTATATTTTTGTAATGGATGATTTTTTCTGGTATTGAGATCAATGTTTAAAATATTTTGAAAAGCTTTTAAATTAGAAAGAAAAAATCTAATTCATTTTTCTTTTACTCAACATAAATTCCGGTTGTTGTCTTCAACTTCCCGTACCTGAGAAATGTAAAACAAAAGCATGAGTGATCAGCTATTTCACAGATCTATTTATTTAAAGAAGAACAGATCAAACCTAAGGCAGTACTTTTGAAGCATTTTTGGTGCAAAGATGTCCACCCGGGGCTGAAAATTTTGCTCGACAGTGATTTTCTAAAAAAAATATTGAGTCAAGTTTTGCTATCAATTTAGGATAGAAATATTGTGGCAAATTCACTACACGGCAAAACACAATTGCGACATAAACTTTTCCGGTTTACGAAACGAGGAGCATTTTTGTATTGGACACCCAGGTATTCGCGAAAAAAAAACGAGAAAACGCAATACAAATGACGTATAATTTTGTAGGCTAAACAAGAGATCGGACAAACATCAGGCACATTTTATGTCGATATTTATGACTCCCTGTTTTGAGATAAACGATACGAGGAAATGAGTGAGCTTGAAATCGTAATTGGATCGAAGGGTCTCAAATTTCAGTCCACCAGGATGGATCATTGACGCTTCGCAACGCTGACAGAGACACTTTTTTCCAAATTATCATATCTTTGCAACGGATATTGACCCAGTTCAAATTCAACAATGAAAAGAATTTATGTCGACGTCCTTGAAAACAAAATCCTACACGAAGATCGAAATGATCATCCTTGAGGATGAAGTTATTAAGACTGTCTGCACTGAAATGATTCAGAAACTTTCAAAGGCATCAACGATTTGCCTTACTTTTGTTAAAACAGCTGAAAACAAGCACAAAGACAGCGTCTTCCAACTCATCCGAAAACCCAATGACCAACATAAACTCGGCTGACTTGAAGTGACTTGACTGCGATGATTAGTAGATCGATTCAACTGAATGTAAAATAAATACACTGACGCTCATCAAAATTTTATCTAAATGCGCAGCCTTTATATTGAATCTAGTTTTAGATGGTTTGGACAAATTGCTGTGTTCATTTTCAACGAGCTTTTTGTCTAGCTTTCAGTAGGACAAAAAATTGGAAAATTTTTCAAAAAACTCACAACTTCTAAAAACTTTTTTTTATATTGAATTACGTACAAGAAAGTGCGGGGTTATTAAAGTGTATCTTTTTTGAGTCAATATGAGTATTTTTTTGTAAGGGATGATTTTTTTCTGGTATCGAGATCAATGTTTAGAATAATTTGAAAATCTTTAAAATTAGAATGAATAAATCTAAATCATTTTTCTTTTACTTAACATAATTGCCGGTTTGTCTTTAAGTTCCAGTACCAGAAAAAAGAAACAAAAGCAGGAATGATCTAATATTTTTCAGATCTTTTCATGTAAAGCCGAACAGATCTAACCTGATGCAGTATTTTAATTAATTTTTGGTGCAAAGATGTCCACCCCGGCGTAGAAAAAATTTTGCTCGACAGTGAAATTTTAAAAACAAAGTGATTCAAAAAACATTGAATCAATTTTTGCTATCAATTTTAGACAGAAACATTGTGCCAAAATCACAACGCGGCAAAACAAAATCGCGAAATAAATTGTTCCGGTTTAAGAAAGGAGCATTTTACTATTACACCAGGTATTCGCGAAAAAAAAACGAGAAAACGCAGTGAGTGAAGCCAAATGAAGTACATTTTTGTAGTCTAAACAAGTGATCGGACAAGTGTGAGGTACACAATTATACCGATATTTACGACTTCCTGTTTCGAGATACACGATACGAGGAAATGAGTGAACTTGAATTCGGAATTGGATCGAAGAGGCACAATTCAGTCCACCAGTGCGCCAAGATGGATCATTGGTGCTTCGCAACGCTGATAAAGACTTTTTCTAATTATCAGATATTCGCGACAGATATTGACCCATTTTAATTTCAACAATCAAAAGAATTTATGTCGATGTCCTTGATAACAAAACCCTACACGCAATGATCGAAAGGATCATCCTTGAAGATGAAGTTATCAACGCTCTCTGCACAGAAATGATTCAGAAACTTTCAAAGAAAGGCATGAACGATTTTGCTTTTGTTAAAACAGCTGACAACAAACACAAAAACAGCGTCTTGCAAATCATCCGAAAACCCAATGACCAAATTAAACTCGGCTGACTTGAAGTGACTTGACTGCGATGATTAGTAGATCGATACAACTGAATCTAATATAAATACACTGACGCTCATCAAAATTTTGGCTAAAGGCGCAGCCTTTATATTGAATCTAGTTTTAGATAGTTTGGACAAATTGTTGTGTTCATTTTCAACGAGCTTTTTTTCTAGCTTTCAGTAGGACAAAAATCTGGAAAATTTTTCAAAAAACTCACAATTTCTAAACTTTTTTTATATTGAATTACGCACTAGAAAGTGCGGGGTTATTAAAGTGCATCTTTTTTGAGTCAATATGAGTATTTTTTTGTAAGGGATGATTTTTTTCTGGTATCGAGATCAATGTTTAGAAAAATTTCAAAATCTTTAAAATTAGAATGAATAAATCTAAATCATTTTTCTTTTACTTAACATATTTACCAGAAAAAGGAAACAAAAGCAGGAATGATCTGCTATTTTTCAGATCTATTCATGTAAAGCCGAACAGATCAAACATGATGCAGTATTCTTTAATTAATTTTTGGTGCAAAGATGTCCACCCCGGCGTAGAAAAAATTTTGCTCGACAGTGAAATTTTAAAAACAAAGTGATTCAAAAAACATTGAATGAAATTTTGCTATCAATTTTAGACAGAAACATTGTGGCAAAATCACAACGCGGCATAAATTGTTCCGGTTTAAGAAACGAGCATTTTACTATTACACCAGGTATTCGCGAAAAAAAAACGAGAAAACGCAGTGAGTGAAGCCAAATGACGTACAATTTTGTAGTCTAAACAAGAGATCGGACAAGTGTGAGGTACACAATTATACCGATATTTACGACTTCCTGTTTCGAGATACACGATACGAGGAAATGAGTGAACTTGAATTCGGAATTGGATCGAAGAGGCAAAATTCAGTCCACCAGTTTGCCAAGATGGATTATTGGTGCTTCGCAACGCTGATAAAGACTTTCTAATTATCAGATCTTCGCGACAGATATTGACCCAGTTTAGTTTCAATAATCAAAAGAATTTATGTCGATGTCCTAGATAACAAAACCCTACACGCAATGATCGAAAGGATCATCCTTGAAGATGAAGTTATCAAGACTCTCTGCACAGAAATGATTCAGAAACTTTCAAAGAAAGGCATCAACGATTTTGCTTTTGTTAAAACAGCTGACAACAAGCACAAAAACAGCGTCTTGCAAATCATCCGAAAACCCAATGACCAAATTAAACTCGACTGACTTGAAGTGACTTGACTGCGATGATTAAAAGATCGGTACAACTCAAGGCAATTTAAGTACACAGACGCTCACCTAAATTTCGGCTAAATGCGCAGCCTTTATATTGGATTTAGTTCTAGATAATTTGGAAAAATTGCTGTGTTCATTTTCAACGAGTTTTTTTTTCTAGTTTTCAGTTGGACAACTATCTGGAAATTTTTTCAAAAAAACTCAATTTCTTAAAACTTTTTTTAATAAATATAATTACTCAATAGAAATTGCGGGGTCATTAAAGTGTATCCTTTTAGATTCAATATGATTACAGCTTTGTTAGCGATGATTTTTTTCTGGTATCTGGATCAATGTTTAAAATAAATTGAAAACCTTTAAAGTTAGAAAGAAAAAAACTAATTCGATTTTCTTTTACTTAACAAAAATGCCGGTTGTTGTCTCCAATTTCCCGTACCTGAGAAAGGAAAAAAAAAGCAGAAGTGATCAGCTATTTCACAGATCTATCTATGTTAAGCAGAACAAATCAAACCTGAGGCAGTACTTTTTGAATCATTTTTGGTGCAAAGATGTCCACCCCGGCGTAAAAAAATTTTGCTCGACAGTGAACTTTTAAAAACAAAAGGTTTCAAAAAAGGTTGAATCAAGTTTTGCTATCAATTCTAGACAGAAACATTGTGGCAAAATCACAATGCGGCAAAACAGTATCGCGAAATAAATTGTTCCGGTTTAACAAAGGAGGATTTTACTATTACACCAGGTATTCGCAAAGAAAACGAGAAAACGCAGTGAGGGAAGCCAAATGACGTACAATTTTAAGTCTAAACAAGAGATCGGACAAATGTGAGGTACACAATTTTGCCGATATTTATGACTTCCTGTTTCGAGATACACGATACGGGGAAATGAGTGAACTTGAATTCGGAATTGGATCGAAGTGGCAAAATTCAGTCCACCAGTGCGCCAAGAGGGATCATTGGTGCTTCGCAACGCTGATAAAGACTTTTTCTAATTATCAGATCTTCGCGACAGATATTGACACAGTTTAATTTCAATAATCAAAAGAATTTATGTCGATGTCCTTGATAACAAAACCCTACACGCAATGATCGAAAGGATCATCCTTGAAGATGAAGTTATCAACACTCTCTGCACAGAAATGATTCAGAAACTTTCAAAGAAAGGCATCAACGATTTGCTTTTGTTAAAACAGCTGACAGCAAGCACAAAAACAGCGTCCTGCAAATCATCCGAAAACTCAATGACCAAATTAAACTCGGCTGACTTGAAGTGACTTGACTGCGATGATAAAAAGATCGATACAACTTAAGGCAATATAAGTACACAGACGCTCACCTAAATTTCGCTTAAATGCGCAGCCTTTATATTGAATCTAGTTCTAGATAATTCGGAAAAATCGCTGTCTTCATTTTCAACGAGCTTATTTTCTAGTTTTCAAATGGACAACTATCTGGAAAATTTTTCAAAAAAACTCAATTTCTTAAAACTTTTTTTAATAAATATAATTACTCAATAGAAATTGCGGGGTCATTAAAGTGTATTTTTTTAGATTCAATATGATTATAGCTTTGTTAGCGATGATTTTTTCTGGTATCTGGATCAATGTTTAAAATAAATTGAAAACCTTTAAAGTTAGAAAGAAAAAAACTAATTCGATTTTCTTTTACTTAACAAAAATGCCGGTTGTTGTCTCCAATTTCCCGTACCTGAGAAAGGAAAAAAAAGCAGAAGTGATCAGCTATTTCACAGATCTATCTATGTTAAGCAGAACAAATCAAACCTGAGGCAGTACTTTTTGAATCATTTTTGGTGCAAAGATGTCCACCCCGGCGTAAAAAAATTTTGCTCGACAGTGAACTTTTAAAAACAAAGTGTTTCAAAAAATGTTGAATCAAGTTTTGCTATCAATTCTAGACAAAAACATTGTGGCAAAATCACAATGCGGCAAAACGGTATCGCGAATTAAATTGTTCCGGTTTAACAAAGGAGGATTTTACTATTACACCAGGTATTCGCAAAGAAAACGAGAAAACGCAGTGAGGGAAGCCAAATGACGTACAATTTTAAGTCTAAACAAGAGATCGGACAAATGTGAGGTACACAATTTTGCCGATATTTATGACTTCCTGTTTCGAGATAAACGATACGGGGAAATGAGTGAACTTGAATTCGGAATTGGATCGAAGTGGCAAAATTCAGTCCACCAGTGCGCCAAGAGGGATCATTGGTGCTTCGCAACGCTGATAAAGACTTTTTCTAATTATCAGATCTTCGCGACAGATATTGACACAGTTTAATTTCAATAATCAAAAGAATTTATGTCGATGTCCTTGATAACAAAACCCTACACGCAATGATCGAAAGGATCATCCTTGAAGATGAAGTTATCAACACTCTCTGCACAGAAATGATTCAGAAACTTTCAAAGAAAGGCATCAACGATTTGCTTTTGTTAAAACAGCTGACAACAAGCACAAAAACAGCGTCCTGCAAATCATCCGAAAACTCAATGACCAAATTAAACTCGGCTGACTTGAAGTGACTTGACTGCGATGATTAAAAGATCGATACAACTTAAGGCAATATAAGTACACAGACGCTCACCTAAATTTCGCTTAAATGCGCAGCCTTTATATTGAATCTAGTTCTAGATAATTTGGAAAAATTGCTGTGTTCATTTTCAACGAGCTTATTTTCTAGTTTTCAAATGGACAACTATATGGAAAATTTTTCAAAAAAACTCACAATTTCTTAAAACTTTTTTTAAATAAATATAATTACTCAATAGAAATTGCGGGGTCATTAAAGTGTATCTTTTTAGAATCAATATGGTTATATCTTTATTAGCGATGATTTTTTTCTGGTATCTGGATCAATGTTTAAAATAAATTGAAAACCTTTAAAATTAGAAAGAAAAAACTAATTCGATTTTCTTTTACTGAACAAAAATGCCGGTTGTTGTCTCCAATTTCCCGTACCTGAGAAAGGAAACAAAAGCAGAAGTGATCAGCTATTTCACAGATCTATCTATGTTAAGCAGAACAAATCAAACCTGAGGCAGTACTTTTTGAATCATTTTTGGTGCAACGATGTCCACCCCGGCGTAAAAAAATTTTGCTCGACAGAGAATTTTTTAAAAAATATTGAGTCAAGTTTTGCAAAAAAATTTGGGACAGAAACATTGTGGCAAAGTCACAACACGGCAAAATAGTATCGCAAATCAAGCCGAGGCAGTACTTATTGAATCATTTTTGGTGCAAAGATGTCCACCCGAGCATAAAAATTTCGCTCGACAGTGACTTTCTAGTAACAAAGTGTTTTGAAAAATATTGAGTCAAGTTTTGCTATCACTTTGGGATAGAAAAATTGTGGCATTTTCACTACACGGCAAAATACAATTGTGACATAAACTTTTCCGGTTTACGAAACGAGGATCATTTTTGTATTGGACACCCAGGTATTCGCGAAAAAAAACAAGAAAACGCAATCCAAATGACGTATAATTTTGTAGGCTAAACAAGAGATCGGACAAACATCAGGTAAATATTTTGCCGATATTTATGACTCCCTGTTTTGAGATAAGCGATACGAGGAAATGAGTAAGCTTGAAATCCGAATTGGATCGAAGAGTCTCAAATTTCAGTCCGCCAGTGCACCAGGACGGATCATTGACGCTTCGCAACGGTGATAGAGACACTTTTTTCAACATTATCTTATCTTTGATACGGATATTGACCCAGTTTAAACTCAGCAATCAAAAGAATTTATGTCGACGTCCTTGAAAACAAAATCCTGCACGATGATCGGAATGATCATCATTGAGGATGAAGTTATCAACACTGTCTGCACTGAAATGATTCAGAAACTTTCAAAGAAAGGCATTATCGATTTGGCTTTTGTTAAAACAGCTGAAAATAAGCACATCTTGCAAATCATCCGAAAACCCAGTGACCAACATAAACTCGGCTGATTTGAAGTGACTTGACTGCGATGATTAGTAGATCGATACAACTTAATGTAATATAAATACACTGACGCTCATCTAAATTTTGGCTAAATGACACAGTTTTAGATAGTTCACTTTCAACGAACCTATTTTCCAGTTTTCAGTTGGAAAAATCTATATAACATTTTTCACATAACTCAGTTTTTTTTTAAACTTTTTTTTTCGTAAATTAAATTATTCAATAGAAAATGTTGGGTCATTAAAGTGTACATTTTCTAGTCAATATATGATTAAATTTTTGATAGGGATGGTTGCCCGACATAAAGACGGATTTTGCACGACCTAAGCCTAAATTTTCGTAGGACCTAAACGTTCGACACCCAGATTTTTTGTTTCAGAAAATAACTATTATCAGCAGCGAGGGAAGCTATATGATGGACATCATTGTCTGTTATTTAAGTTAACGGACAAATTTGAGGTACACAAACATTCCAAAATTTTTGACTTCGTGTTTCAAGATAAACGTTACGAGGAAACGAGTAAGCTTGGAATCGGAATTGGATCAAAGAGTAGCACGACCCAGTTTATTTTCAAGAATCAAAAAAATTTATGTCGACTTCCTTGAAAACAAAACCCTACATGCGATGATCAAAAGGATCATAGTTGAGTATGAAGTTATCAACACTGTCTGCACAGAAATGATTCAGACTTTCAAAGAAAAGCAACAACGATTTTGCTTTTGTTAAAACATCTGACTTTACACAAAAAAAACATCTTTTTACATATGAATTCCGAGAGTAGATACCTTTGATGAGGTATAAAGACAATTTGAAAAAAAACAGTGAATAAAAAAATCCTCCAGTAAAAAATTTCCGCAATTGGACAAGAAGGGGCGTTTTTGTATTGGACACCCAGATTTTTTTGTTTCAGAAAATAACAATTATCAGCAGCGAGGGAAGCTAAATGATGGACATCATTGTCTGTTATTTAAGTTAACGGAAAATTTGAGGTACACAAACATTCCAAAGCTTTTGACTTCGTGTTTCAAGATAAACGTTACGAGGAAACGAGTAAGCTTGGAATCGGAATTGGATCAAAGAGTAGCACGACCCAGTTTATTTTCAAGAATCAAAAGAACTTATGTCGACTTCCATGAAAACAAAATCCTACATGCGATGATCAAAAGGATCATAGTTGAGTATGAAGTTATCAACACTGTCTGCACAGAAATGATTCAGACTTTCAAAGAAAAGCAACAACGATTTTGCTTTTGTTAGAACATCTGACTTTACACAAAAAAAAACATCTTTTTACATTTGAATTCCGAGAGTAGATACCTTTGATGAGGTATAAAGACAATTTGAAAACAAAAGAGTGAATAAAAAAACCCTCCAGTAAAAAATTTCTGCAATTGGACAAGAAGGGGCGTTTTTGTATTGGACACCCAGATTTTTTTGTTTCAGAAAATAACAATTATCAGCAGCGAGGGAAGCTAAATGATGGACATCATTGTCTGTTATTTACGTTAACGGAAAATTTGAGGTACACAAACATTCCAAAACTTTTCACTTCGTGTTTCAAGATAAACGTTACGAGGAAACGAGTAAGCTTGGAATCGGAATTGGATCAAAGAGTAGCACGACCCAGTTTATTTTCAAGAATCAAAAGAACTTATGTCGACTTCCTTGAAAACAAAATCCTACATGCGATGATCAAAAGAATCATAGTTGAGTATGAAGTTATCAACACTGTCTGCACAGAAATGATTCAGACTTTCAAAGAAAAGCAACAACGATTTTGCTTTTGTTAGAACATCTGACTTTACACAAAAAAAACATCTTTTTACATTTGAATTCTGAGAGTAGATACCTTCGATGAGGTATAAAGACAATTTGAAAACAAAAGAGTGAATAAAAAAACCCTCCAGTAAAAAATTTCTGCAATTGGACAAGAAGGGGCGTTTTTGTATTGGACATCCAGATTTTTTTGTTTCAGAAAATAACAATTATCAGCAGCGAGGGAAGCTAAATGATGGACATCATTGTCTGTTATTTAAGTTAACGGAAAATTTGAGGTACACAAACATTCCAAAACTTTTCACTTCGTGTTTCAAGATAAACGTTACGAGGAAACGAGTAAGCTTGGAATCGGAATTGGATCAAAGAGTAGCACGACCCAGTTTATTTTCAAGAATCAAACGAACTTATGTCGATTTCCTTGAAAACAAAATCCTACATGCGATGATCAAAAGGATCATAGTTGAGTATGAAATTATCAACACTGTCTGCACAGAAATGATTCAGACTTTCAAAGAAAAGCAACAACGATTTTGCTTTTGTTAAAACATCTGACTTTACACAAAAAAAACATCTTTTTACATTTGAATTCCGAGAGTAGATACCTTTGATGAGGTATAAAGACAATTTGAAAAAAAAGAGTGAATAAAAAACCCTCCAGTAAAAAATTTCTGCAATTGGACAAGAAGGGGCGTTTTTGTATTGGACATCCAGATTTTTTTGTTTCAGAAAATAACAATTATCAGCAGCGAGGGAAGCTAAATGATGGACATCATTGTCTGTTATTTAAGTTATCGGACAAATTTGAGGTACACAAACATTCCAAAACTTTTGACTTCGTGTTTCAAGATAAACGTTACGAGAAAACGAGTAAGCTTGGAATCGGAATTGGATCAAAGAGTAGCACGACCCAGTTTATTTTCAAGAATCAAAAGAACTTATGTCGACTTCCTTGAAAACAAAACCCTACATGCGATGATCAAAAGGATCATAGTTGAGTATGAAGTTATCAACACTGTCTGCACAGAAATGATTCAGACTTTCAAAGAAAAGCAACAACGATTTTGCTTTTGTTAAAACATCTGACTTTACACAAAAAAAACATCTTTTTACATTTGAATTCCGAGAGTAGATACCTTTGATGAGGTATAAAGACAATTTAAAAAAAAAGAGTGAAAAAAAAACCCTCCAGTAAAAAATTTCCGCAATTGGACAAGAAGGGGCGTTTTTGTATTAGACACCCAGAATTTTTTGTTTCAGAAAATAACAATTATCAGCAGCGAGGGAAGCTAAATGATGGACATCATTGTCTGTTATTTAAGTTAACGGACAAATTTGAGGTACACAAACATTCCAAAACTTTTGATTTCGTGTTTCAAGATAAACGTTACGAGGAAACGAGTAAGCTTGGAATCGGAATTGGATCAAAGAGTAGCACGACCCAGTTTATTTTCAAGAATCAAAAGAACTTATGTCGACTTCCTTGAAAACAAAACCCTACATGCGATGATCAAAAGGATCATAGTTGAGTATGAAGTTATCAACACTGTCTGCACAGAAATGATTCAGACTTTCAAAGAAAAGCAACAACGATTTTGCTTTTATTAAAACATCTGACTTTACACAAAAAAAAACATCTTTTTACATTTGAATTCCGAGAGTAGATACCTTTGATGAGGTATAAAGACAATTTAAAAAAAAAAGAGTGAATAAAAAACCCTCCAGTAAAAAATTTCCGCAATTGGACAAGAAGGGGCGTTTTTGTATTGGACACCCAGAGTTTTTTGTTTCAGAAAATAACAATTATCAGCAGCGAGGGAAGCTAAATGATGGACATCATTGTCTGTTATTTAAGTTAACGGACAAATTTGAGGTACACAAACATTCCAAAACTTTTGACTTCGTGTTTCAAGATAAACGTTACGAGGAAACGAGTAAGCTTGGAATCGGAATTGGATTAAAGAGTAGCACGACCCAGTTTATTTTCAAGAATCAAAAGAACTTATGTCGACTTCCTTGAAAACAAAACCCTACATGCGATGATCAAAAGGATCATAGTTGAGTATGAAGTTATCAACACTGTCTGCACAGAAATGATTCAGACTTTCAAAGAAAAGCAACAACGATTTTGCTTTTGTTAAAACATCTGACTTTACACAAAAAAAAACATCTTTTTACATTTGAATTCCGAGAGTAGATACCTTTGATGAGGTATAAAGACAATTTGAAAAAAAAGAGTGAATAAAAAAACCCTCCAGTAAAAAATTTCCGCAATTGGACAAGAAGGGGCGTTTTTGTATTGGACACCCAGATTTTTTTGTTTCAGAAAATAACAATTACCAGCAGCGAGGGAAGCTAAATGATGGACATCATTGTCTGTTATTTAAGTTATCGGACAAATTTGAGTTACACGAACATTCCAAAACTTTTGACTTCGTGTTTCAAGATGAACGTTACGAGGAAACGAGTAAGCTTGGAATCGGAATTGGATCAAAGAGTAGCACGACCCAGTTTATTTTCAAGAATCAAAAGAATTTATGTCGACTTCCTTAAAAACAAAACCCTACATGCGATGATCAAAAGGATCATAGTTGAGTATGAAGTTATCAACACTGTCTGCACAGAAATGATTCAGACTTTCAAAGAAAGGCAAAAACGATTTTGCTTTTGTTAAAACATCTGACTTTACACAAAAAAAACATCTTTTTACGTTTGAATTCCGAGAGTAGATACCTCTGATGAGGTATAAAGACAATTTGAAAAAAAGAGTGATTAAAAAACCCTCCAGTAAAAAATTTCCGCAATTGGACAAGAAGGGGCGTTTTTGTATTGGACACCCAGATTTTTTTGTTTCAGAAAATAACAATTATCAGCAGCGAGGGAAGCTAAATGATGGACATCATTGTCTGTTATTTAAGTTAACGGACAAATTTGAGGTACAGAAACATTCCAAAACTTTTGACTTCGTGTTTCAAGATAAACGTTACGAGGAAACGAGTAAGCTTGGAATCGGAATTGGATCAAAGAGTAGCACGACCCAGTTTGTTTTCAAGAATCAAAAGAACTTATGTCGACTTCCTTGAAAACAAAACCCTACATGCGATGATCAAAAGGATCATAGTTGAGTATGAAGTTATCAACACTGTCTGCACAGAAAGGATTCAGACTTTCAAAGAAAAGCAACAACGATTTTGCTTTTGTTAAAACATCTGACTTTACACAAAAAAACATCTTTTTACATTTGAATTCCGAGAGTAGATACCTTTGATGAGGTATAAAGACAATTTAAAAAAAAAAGTGAATAAAAAAACCCTCCAGTAAAAAATTTCCGCAATTGGACAAGAAGGGGCGTTTTTGTATTGGACATCCAGATTTTTTTGTTTCAGAAAATAACAATTATCAGCAGCGAGGGAAGCTAAATGATGGACATCATTGTCTGTTATTTAAGTTAACGGAAAATTTGAGGTACACAAACATTCCAAAACTTTTCACTTCGTGTTTCAAGATAAACGTTACGAGGAAACGAGTAAGCTTGGAATCGGAATTGGATCAAAGAGTAGCACGACCCAGTTTATTTTCAAGAATCAAAAGAACTTATGTCGACTTCCTTGAAAACAAAATCCTACATGCGATGATCAAAAGGATCATAGTTGAGTATGAAGTTATCAACACTGTCTGCACAGAAAAGATTCAGACTTTCAAAGAAAAGCAACAACGATTTTGCTTTTGTTAAAACATCTGACTTTACACAAAAAAACATCTTTTTACATTTGAATTCCGAGAGTAGATACCTTTGATGAGGTATAAAGACAATTTGAAAAAAAAGAGTGAATAAAAAAACCCTCCAGTAAAAAATTTCTGCAATTGGACAAGAAGGGGCGTTTTTGTATTGGACACCCAGATTTTTTTGTTTCAGAAAATAACAATTATCAGCAGCGAGGGAAGCTAAATGATGGACATCATTGTCTGTTATTTAAGTTATCGGACAAATTTGAGGTACACAAACATTCCAAAACTTTTGACTTCGTGTTTCAAGATAAACGTTACGAGAAAACGAGTAAGCTTGGAATCGGAATTGGATCAAAGAGTAGCACGACCCAGTTTATTTTCAAGAATCAAAAGAACTTATGTCGACTTCCTTGAAAACAAAACCCTACATGCGATGATCAAAAGGATCATAGTTGAGTATGAAGTTATCAACACTGTCTGCACAGAAATGATTCAGACTTTCAAAGAAAAGCAACAACGATTTTGCTTTTGTTAAAACATCTGACTTTACACAAAAAAAAACATCTTTTTACATTTGAATTCCGAGAGTAGATACCTTTGATGAGGTATAAAGACAATTAAAAAAAAAAGAGTGAAAAAAAACCCTCCAGTAAAAAATTTCCGCAATTGGACTAGAAGGGGCGTTTTTGTATTAGACACCCAGAATTTTTTGTTTCAGAAAATAACAATTATCAGCAGCGAGGGAAGCTAAATGATGGACATCATTGTCTGTTATTTAAGTTAACGGACAAATTTGAGGTACACAAACATTCCAAAACTTTTGATTTCGTGTTTCAAGATAAACGTTACGAGGAAACGAGTAAGCTTGGAATCGGAATTGGATCAAAGAGTAGCACGACCCAGTTTATTTTCAAGAATCAAAAGAACTTATGTCGACTTCCTTGAAAACAAAACCCTACATGCGATGATCAAAAGGATCATAGTTGAGTATGAAGTTATCAACACTGTCTGCACAGAAATGATTCAGACTTTCAAAGAAAAGCAACAACGATTTTGCTTTTATTAAAACATCTGACTTTACACAAAAAAAACATCTTTTTACATTTGAATTCCGAGAGTAGATACCTTTGATGAGGTATAAAGACAATTTAAAAAAAAAGAGTGAATAAAAAACCCTCCAGTAAAAAATTTCCGCAATTGGACAAGAAGGGGCGTTTTTGTATTGGACACCCAGAGTTTTTTGTTTCAGAAAATAACAATTATCAGCAGCGAGGGAAGCTAAATGATGGACATCATTGTCTGTTATTTAAGTTAACGGACAAATTTGAGGTACACAAACATTCCAAAACTTTTGACTTCGTGTTTCAAGATAAACGTTACGAGGAAACGAGTAAGCTTGGAATCGGAATTGGATTAAAGAGTAGCACGACCCAGTTTATTTTCAAGAATCAAAAGAACTTATGTCGACTTCCTTGAAAACAAAACCCTACATGCGATGATCAAAAGGATCATAGTTGAGTATGAAGTTATCAACACTGTCTGCACAGAAATGATTCAGACTTTCAAAGAAAAGCAACAACGATTTTGCTTTTGTTAAAACATCTGACTTTACACAAAAAAAAACATCTTTTTACATTTGAATTCCGAGAGTAGATACCTTTGATGAGGTATAAAGACAATTTGAAAAAAAAGAGTGAATAAAAAAACCCTCCAGTAAAAAATTTCCGCAATTGGACAAGAAGGGGCGTTTTTGTATTGGACACCCAGATTTTTTTGTTTCAGAAAATAACAATTACCAGCAGCGAGGGAAGCTAAATGATGGACATCATTGTCTGTTATTTAAGTTATCGGACAAATTTGAGTTACACGAACATTCCAAAACTTTTGACTTCGTGTTTCAAGATGAACGTTACGAGGAAACGAGTAAGCTTGGAATCGGAATTGGATCAAAGAGTAGCACGACCCAGTTTATTTTCAAGAATCAAAAGAATTTATGTCGACTTCCTTAAAAACAAAACCCTACATGCGATGATCAAAAGGATCATAGTTGAGTATGAAGTTATCAACACTGTCTGCACAGAAATGATTCAGACTTTCAAAGAAAGGCAAAAACGATTTTGCTTTTGTTAAAACATCTGACTTTACACAAAAAAAACATCTTTTTACGTTTGAATTCCGAGAGTAGATACCTCTGATGAGGTATAAAGACAATTTGAAAAAAAGAGTGATTAAAAAACCCTCCAGTAGAAAATTTCCGCAATTGGACAAGAAGGGGCGTTTTTGTATTGGACACCCAGATTTTTTTGTTTCAGAAAATAACAATTATCAGCAGCGAGGGAAGCTAAATGATGGACATCATTGTCTGTTATTTAAGTTAACGGACAAATTTGAGGTACAGAAACATTCCAAAACTTTTGACTTCGTGTTTCAAGATAAACGTTACGAGGAAACGAGTAAGCTTGGAATCGGAATTGGATCAAAGAGTAGCACGACCCAGTTTATTTTCAAGAATCAAAAGAACTTATGTCGACTTCCTTGAAAACAAAACCCTACATGCGATGATCAAAAGGATCATAGTTGAGTATGAAGTTATCAACACTGTCTGCACAGAAAGGATTCAGACTTTCAAAGAAAAGCAACAACGATTTTGCTTTTGTTAAAACATCTGACTTTACACAAAAAAACATCTTTTTACATTTGAATTCCGAGAGTAGATACCTTTGATGAGGTATAAAGACAATTTAAAAAAAAAGTGAATAAAAAAACCCTCCAGTAAAAAATTTCCGCAATTGGACAAGAAGGGGCGTTTTTGTATTGGACATCCAGATTTTTTTGTTTCAGAAAATAACAATTATCAGCAGCGAGGGAAGCTAAATGATGGACATCATTGTCTGTTATTTAAGTTAACGGAAAATTTGAGGTACACAAACATTCCAAAACTTTTCACTTCGTGTTTCAAGATAAACGTTACGAGGAAACGAGTAAGCTTGGAATCGGAATTGGATCAAAGAGTAGCACGACCCAGTTTATTTTCAAGAATCAAAAGAACTTATGTCGACTTCCTTGAAAACAAAATCCTACATGCGATGATCAAAAGGATCATAGTTGAGTATGAAGTTATCAACACTGTCTGCACAGAAAAGATTCAGACTTTCAAAGAAAAGCAACAACGATTTTGCTTTTGTTAAAACATCTGACTTTACACAAAAAAACATCTTTTTACATTTGAATTCCGAGAGTAGATACCTTTGATGAGGTATAAAGACAATTTGAAAAAAAAGAGTGAATAAAAAAACCCTCCAGTAAAAAATTTCTGCAATTGGACAAGAAGGGGCGTTTTTGTATTGGACACCCAGATTTTTTTGTTTCAGAAAATAACAATTATCAGCAGCGAGGGAAGCTAAATGATGGACATCATTGTCTGTTATTTAAGTTATCGGACAAATTTGAGGTACACAAACATTCCAAAACTTTTGACTTCGTGTTTCAAGATAAACGTTACGAGAAAACGAGTAAGCTTGGAATCGGAATTGGATCAAAGAGTAGCACGACCCAGTTTATTTTCAAGAATCAAAAGAACTTATGTCGACTTCCTTGAAAACAAAACCCTACATGCGATGATCAAAAGGATCATAGTTGAGTATGAAGTTATCAACACTGTCTGCACAGAAATGATTCAGACTTTCAAAGAAAAGCAACAACGATTTTGCTTTTGTTAAAACATCTGACTTTACACAAAAAAAACATCTTTTTACATTTGAATTCCGAGAGTAGATACCTTTGATGAGGTATAAAGACAATTAAAAAAAAAAGAGTGAAAAAAAACCCTCCAGTAAAAAATTTCCGCAATTGGACAAGAAGGGGCGTTTTTGTATTAGACACCCAGAATTTTTTGTTTCAGAAAATAACAATTATCAGCAGCGAGGGAAGCTAAATGATGGACATCATTGTCTGTTATTTAAGTTAACGGACAAATTTGAGGTACACAAACATTCCAAAACTTTTGATTTCGTGTTTCAAGATAAACGTTACGAGGAAACGAGCAAGCTTGGAATCGGAATTGGATCAAAGAGTAGCACGACCCAGTTTATTTTCAAGAATCAAAAGAACTTATGTCGACTTCCTTGAAAACAAAACCCTACATGCGATGATCAAAAGGATCATAGTTGAGTATGAAGTTATCAACACTGTCTGCACAGAAATGATTCAGACTTTCAAAGAAAAGCAACAACGATTTTGCTTTTATTAAAACATCTGACTTTACAAAAAAAAAAACATCTTTTTACATTTGAATTCCGAGAGTAGATACCTTTGATGAGGTATAAAGACAATTTAAAAAAAAAGAGTGAATAAAAAACCCTCCAGTAAAAAATTTCCGCAATTGGACAAGAAGGGGCGTTTTTGTATTGGACACCCAGAGTTTTTTGTTTCAGAAAATAACAATTATCAGCAGCGAGGGAAGCTAAATGATGGACATCATTGTCTGTTATTTAAGTTAACGGACAAATTTGAGGTACACAAACATTCCAAAACCTTTGACTTCGTGTTTCAAGATAAACGTTACGAGGAAACGAGTAAGCTTGGAATCGGAATTGGATTAAAGAGTAGCACGACCCAGTTTATTTTCAAGAATCAAAAGAACTTATGTCGACTTCCTTGAAAACAAAACCCTACATGCGATGATCAAAAGGATCATAGTTGAGTATGAAGTTATCAACACTGTCTGCACAGAAATGATTCAGACTTTCAAAGAAAAGCAACAACGATTTTGCTTTTGTTAAAACATCTGACTTTACACAAAAAAAAACATCTTTTTACATTTGAATTCCGAGAGTAGATACCTTTGATGAGGTATAAAGACAATTTGAAAAAAAAAGAGTGAATAAAAAAACCCTCCAGTAAAAAATTTCCGCAATTGGACAAGAAGGGGCGTTTTTGTATTGGACACCCAGATTTTTTTGTTTCAGAAAATAACAATTACCAGCAGCGAGGGAAGCTAAATGATGGACATCATTGTCTGTTATTTAAGTTATCGGACAAATTTGAGTTACACGAACATTCCAAAACTTTTGACTTCGTGTTTCAAGATGAACGTTACGAGGAAACGAGTAAGCTTGGAATCGGAATTGGATCAAAGAGTAGCACGACCCAGTTTATTTTCAAGAATCAAAAGAATTTATGTCGACTTCCTTAAAAACAAAACCCTACATGCGATGATCAAAAGGATCATAGTTGAGTATGAAGTTATCAACACTGTCTGCACAGAAATGATTCAGACTTTCAAAGAAAGGCAAAAACGATTTTGCTTTTGTTAAAACATCTGACTTTACACAAAAAAAAAACATCTTTTTACGTTTGAATTCCGAGAGTAGATACCTCTGATGAGGTATAAAGACAATTTGAAAAAAAGAGTGATTAAAAAACCCTCCAGTAGAAAATTTCCGCAATTGGACAAGAAGGGGCGTTTTTGTATTGGACACCCAGATTTTTTTGTTTCAGAAAATAACAATTATCAGCAGCGAGGGAAGCTAAATGATGGACATCATTGTCTGTTATTTAAGTTAACGGACAAATTTGAGGTACACAAACATTCCAAAACTTTTGACTTCGTGTTTCAAGATAAACGTTACGAGGAAACGAGTAAGCTTGGAATCGGAATTGGATCAAAGAGTAGCACGACCCAGTTTATTTTCAAGAATCAAAAGAACTTATGTCGACTTCCTTGAAAACAAAACCCTACATGCGATGATCAAAAGGATCATAGTTGAGTATGAAGTTATCAACACTGTCTGCACAGAAAGGATTCAGACTTTCAAAGAAAAGCAACAACGATTTTGCTTTTGTTAAAACATCTGACTTTACACAAAAAAAACATCTTTTTACATTTGAATTCCGAGAGTAGATACCTTTGATGAGGTATAAAGACAATTTAAAAAAAAAGTGAATAAAAAAACCCTCCAGTAAAAAATTTCCGCAATTGGACAAGAAGGGGCGTTTTTGTATTGGACACCCAGATTTTTTTGTTTCAGAAAATAACAATTACCAGCAGCGAGGGAAGCTAAATGATGGACATCATTGTCTGTTATTTAAGTTATCGGACAAATTTGAGTTACACGAACATTCCAAAACTTTTGACTTCATGTTTCAAGATGAACGTTACGAGGAAACGAGTAAGCTTGGAATCGGAATTGGATCAAAGAGTAGCACGACCCAGTTTATTTTCAAGAATCAAAAGAATTTATGTCGACTTCCTTAAAAACAAAACCCTACATGCGATGATCAAAAGGATCATAGTTGAGTATGAAGTTATCAACACTGTCTGCACAGAAATGATTCAGACTTTCGAAGAAAGGCAACAACGATTTTGCTTTTGTTAAAACATCTGACTTTACACAAAAAAACATCTTTTTACGTTTGAATTCCGAGAGTAGATACCTCTGATGAGGTATAAAGACAATTTGAAAAAAAGAGTGATTAAAAAACCCTCCAGTAAAAAATTTCCGCAATTGGACAAGAAGGGGCGTTTGTGTATTGGACACCCAGATTTTTTTGTTTCAGAAAATAACAATTACCAGCAGCGAGGGAAGCTAAGGGATGGACATCATTGTCTGTTATTTAGGGCATCGGGCAAAATTGAGGTACACAAACATTCCAAAACTTTTGACTTCGTGTTTCGAGATAAACGTTACGAGAAAAGGAGCAAGCTTGGAATCGGAATTGGATCAAAGAGTAGCACGACCCAGTTTATTTTCAAGAATCAAAAGAACTTATGTCGACTTCCTTAAAAACAAAACCCTACATGCGATGATCAAAAGGATCATAGTTGAGTATGAAGTTATCAACACTGTCTGCACAGAAATGATTCAGACTTTCGAAGAAAGGCAACAACGATTTTGCTTTTGTTAAAACATCTGACTTTACACAAAAAAAACATCTTTTTACGTTTGAATTCCGAGAGTAGATACCTCTGATGAGGTATAAAGACAATTTGAAAAAAAGAGTGATTAAAAAACCCTCCAGTAAAAAACTTCCGCAATTGGACAAGAAGGGGCGTTTGTGTATTGGACACCCAGACTTTTTTGTTTCAGAAAATAACAATTACCAGCAGCGAGGGAAGCTAAGGGATGGACATCATTGTCTGTTATTTAGGGTATCGGGCAAAATTGAGGTACACAAACATTCCAAAACTTTTGACTTCGTGTTTCGAGATAAACGTTACGAGAAAACGAGCAAGCTTGGAATCGAAATTGGATCAAAGAGTAGCACGACCCAGTTTATTTTCAAGAATCATAAGAATTTATGTCGATTTCCTTGAAAACAAAACTCTACATGCGATGATCAAAAGGATCAAAGTTGAGGATGAAGTTATCAGCACTGTCTGCACAGAAATGATTCAGACTTTCAAAGAAAGGCAACAACAATTTTGATTTTGTTAAAACATCTGAAAATAAGCACAAAGACAGCGTCTTGCAAGTCATCAGAAGACCCAATGACCAACGTAAACTCGGCTAACTTGAAGTGACTTGACTGCGATGATTAGATCGATACAACTGAATGTAATATAAATACAATGACGCTCATCTAAATTTTGGCTAAATGCACCGCCTTTTAATTGGAACCTAGTTGTAGATAGTTTAGACACATTGTTGTTTTCACTCTCGACTAGCTAATTTTCTAGTTTTCAGTTGGAAAAATCTATGTAACATTTTTCAAAAAAAACTCACAATTTCTAAAAACTTTTTTTTCGTAAATTAAATTATTCAATAGAAATTGCGGGGTCATTAAAGTGTACATTTTTAAGTCAAAATATGATAAAATTTTCGGTAGGGATGGTTTCCCGAAATAAAGACGAATTTTGCACGACCTAAACCTAAATTTTGTACGACCTAAACGTTCGAGTTGTGTACAACCTAAAAACTACACGTGTTTTCTTTCACTGGAAGTCCATGAAAAAAACTGATTACATTTGAGTTTCACGGTTCACAAAAGTGGAATATAACAGATTATAACATGCGTGTGTAATAAAAACAAGACAATTCGCAAATCAAGGCTAATCACTTCCTGAATGGTTCGACCGTCCCCGAATGAGCATTCAACAGTTGTTCAAAAAAAATTTGAAAAACCTGTCCGACCATACAAATACCAAGTGAGAAACATAGGGTATAAATAATACGATTAGTAAGACTGCTTCAATTCAATATGGAGCAATTTTGTAGTGCGGGTTACATATATCGATTACATATATCGAATTAGGTTTTTAGCAACAAAAACAAAGAATTCAGAGAGCTCATAGATTAGTCCAGATTATTGCTAAAATGGCAATTCCACAGGTTAACGTCTAAGCAAGAAACATGCCAATCATGCTATGGCATGAAAAAAATTGTTTCAGAAGAATATAGCACTAGCTTTTTATTCATCTCCAGTGTGTCGAAAAAAGCTCATCTAATTTCATTGAAGGGTTCAAGGCTTATTCTGCTATTTTCATTGAAAAGTTTCCAAGTGTAAATTTGTATGATACAGCATTTGGAAACGAATGAGCGTTTTTGTATTGGACACCCAGATTTTTTTCTTTACAAAAATAACAAGTACCAGCAGCGAGGGAAGCTAAATGATGGACATCTTTGTCAATTATTTAAGGTATCGGACAAATTTGAGGTACACAAACATCCCAAAACTTTTGACTTCGTGTTTCCAAAACTTTTGACTTCATGTTTCGACTTCGTGTTTTAACTTCAGTAACCAAAAGAATTTATGTCGACGCCCTTGAGAATAAAACCCTGCATGTGATGATCGAAAAGATATCCTTGAGGATGAAGTTATCAACACTGTCTGCACTGAAATGATTCAGAAACTTTCAAAGAAAGGCATCAACGATTTTGCCGTTGTGAAAACAGCTGAAAACAAGGACAAAGACAGCGTCTTGCATATTATCCGAAAACGCCAATCACCAACTTTAAATCGGCTGTATATCGATACAACTCAATGTAATATACAACACGATACAACACTGACGCTCATCTAAATTTTGGCTAAATGCGCAGCCTTTAAAAATGAACATAATTTTAGATAGTTTAGACAAATTGTTTTGTTCATTTTCAACGAGCTAAACTTCTACTTTTCAGTTGGGCAAATATATGTGAAATGTTAAAAAACCCACAATTTCTGAAAACTTTTTTTGTAAATTGAACTACCCGAAAGAAATTGCGGGTTCATTAAATTATCTTTTTTTGCGTCAATTTGATTATATTTTTGTGAGGGATGATTTTTTTCTGGCATCTAGATCAATGTTTAGAATACTTTGACAACCTTTAAAATTAGAAACAATAAATCTAATTCAAATTTGTTTGTTTTACTTAACATAATGCCGGTTGTTATCTTTAACACCCCGTACCTGAGAAAAGAAACAAAAGCAGGAGTGATCAGCTATTTCACAGATCTATTCAATTTAAGCAGAACAGATCAAACCTGGGGCAGTGTTTTTGAAAACATTTTTGGTGCAAAGATGCCCACCCGAGCGTAAAACCTTTGCTCGACAGTGACTTTCTAAAAACAAAGTGTTTCAAAAAATAATGAGTCTCGCTATCCATTTTGCTATCCATTTGGGACATAATTTTTGTGGCAAATTCACAAAACGGAAAAAATGTATCGCGCAGTAATTTATTCCGTTTTACGAAACGAGTAGCATTTTTGTATTGGACACCCAGGTACTCGGGAAACAAACGAGAAAACGTAGCGAGTGAAGTCAAATGACGTACAATTTTGTACGCTATACAAGATATCGGACAAACGTGAGGTACACAATTATGCCGACATCTATGAGTTCCTGTTTCGAAATGAACGATACGAGGAAACGAAAAGGCTTCAACTCAGAATTGAATCAAAGAGTCAAATTTCAGTCCACCAGTGCGCCAAGATGGATCATTGCCGCTTCGCAACGCTGATTGAGACACTTTTTTTCAAATTATCATATCTTTGCAACGAATATTGACCCAGTTTAAATTCATCAATAAAAAAAATTTATGTCGACTTCATAGAAAAAAATATCTTACACGAAATGCGAAATGATCATCCTTGAGGATGAAGTTATCAACACTGTCTGCACTGAAATGATTTAGAAACTTTCAAAGAAAGGCATCAACGATTTGGCTTTTGTTAATTTGCTCAAAACAAGCACAAAGACGGCGTCTTGCAAATCATCCGAAAACATAAATTCGGCTGACTTGTAGTGACTTGGCTGCATTGACGCTCAATTTAATTACATTGACGCTCATCTAAAATTTTACATTATAATTTTTACATTATACATTATAATTTTACATCAAAACAAGCACAAAACAACTCAAAACAAGCACAAAGACAGTGTCTTGCAAATCATCCAAAACCCTAAAGATCAACATGAACTCGGCTGACTTGAAGTGACTTGGCTGCATTGACGCTCAATATAATTACATTGACGCTCAATATAATTAAATTGACGCTCATCTAAATTTTAGCTAAAACACTTTGTTGTGTTCACTTTGGTAATTGGTAAGTCATTGGTCAAAACAAGCACAAAACAGCTCAAAACAAGCACAAAGACAGCGTCATGCAAATCATCCGAAAACCCAATGACCAACAAACTCGGCTGACTTGAAGTGACTTGGCTGCAGTGACTTGAATATCATTACATTGACGCTCATCTAAATTTTAGCTAAGTGCACCGCCTTTAAAATTGAACCTAGTTTTAGATAGTTTAAGATCAATATAATTAAATTGACGCTCATCTAAATTAAAGCTAAAACACATTGTTGTGTTCACATTGGTAAATGGTAAGTCCTTGGTCAAAACAAGCACAACACAGCTCAAAACAAGCACAAAGACAGCGTCTTGCAAATCATTCGAAAACCCAATGACCAACAAACTCGGCTGACTTGAAGTGACTTGGCTGCAGTGACTTGAATATCATTACATTGACGCTCATCTAAATTTTAGCTAAGTGCACCGCCTTTAAAATTGAACCTAGTTTTAGATAGTTTAAGCTCAATATAATTAAATTGACGCTCATCTAAATTAAAGCTAAAACACATTGTTGTGTTCACATTGGTAAATGGTAAGTCCTTGGTCAAAACAAGCACAACACAGCTCAAAACAAGCACAAAGACAGCGTCATGCAAATCATCCGAAAACCCAATGACCAACAAACTCGGCTGACTTGAAGTGACTTGGCTGCAGTGACTTGAATATCATTACATTGACGCTCATCTAAATTTTAGCTAAGTGCACCGCCTTTAAAATTGAACCTAGTTTTAGATAGTTTAAGATCAATATAATTAAATTGATGCTCATCTAAATTAAAGCTAAAACACATTGTTGTGTTCACATTGGTAAATGGTAAGTCCTTGGTCAAAACAAGCACAACACAGCTCAAAACAAGCACAAAGACAGCGTCTTGCAAATCATTCGAAAACCCAATGACCAACAAACTCGGCTGACTTGAAGTGACTTGGCTGCAGTGACTTGAATATCATTACATTGACGCTCATCTAAATTTTAGCTAAGTGCACCGCCTTTAAAATTGAACCTAGTTTTAGATAGTTTAAGCTCAATATAATTAAATTGACGCTCATCTAAATTAAAGCTAAAACACATTGTTGTGTTCACATTGGTAAATGGTAAGTCCTTGGTCAAAACAAGCACAACACAGCTCAAAACAAGCACAAAGACAGCGTCTTGCAAATCATTCGAAAACCCAATGACCAACAAACTCGGCTGACTTGAAGTGACTTGGCTGCAGTGACTTGAATATCATTACATTGACGCTCATCTAAATTTTAGCTAAGTGCACCGCCTTTAAAATTGAACCTAGTTTTAGATAGTTTAAGATCAATATAATTAAATTGACGCTCATCTAAATTAAAGCTAAAACACATTGTTGTGTTCACATTGGTAAATGGTAAGTCCTTGGTCAAAACAAGCACAACACAGCTCAAAACAAGCACAAAGACAGCGTCTTGCAAATCATTCGAAAACCCAATGACCAACAAACTCGGCTGACTTGAAGTGACTTGGCTGCAGTGACTTGAATATCATTACATTGACGCTCATCTAAATTTTAGCTAAGTGCACCGCCTTTAAAATTGAACCTAGTTTTAGATAGTTTAAGCTCAATATAATTAAATTGACGCTCATCTAAATTAAAGCTAAAACACATTGTTGTGTTCACATTGGTAAATGGTAAGTCCTTGGTCAAAACAAGCACAACACAGCTCAAAACAAGCACAAAGACAGCGTCATGCAAATCATCCGAAAACCCAATGACCAACAAACTCGGCTGACTTGAAGTGACTTGGCTGCAGTGACTTGAATATCATTACATTGACGCTCATCTAAATTTTAGCTAAGTGCACCGCCTTTAAAATTGAACCTAGTTTTAGATAGTTTAAGCTCAATATAATTAAATTGACGCTCATCTAAATTAAAGCTAAAACACATTGTTGTGTTCACATTGGTAAATGGTAAGTTCTTGGTCAAAACAAGCACAAAACAAGCACAAAGACAGCGTCTTGCAAATCATCCGAAAACCCAATGACCAACATTAACTCGGCTGACTTGAAGTGACTTGGCTGCATTGACGCTCAATATAATTACATTGACGCTCAATATAATTACATTGACGCTCATCTAAATTTTAGCTAAAAACACTTTGTTGTGTTCACTTTGGTAATTGGTAAGTCATTGGTCAAAACAAGCACAAAACAGCTCAGAACAAGCACAAAGACAGCGTCATGCAAATCATCCAAAAACCCAATGACCAACAAACTCGGCTGACTTGAAGTGACTTGGCTGCAGTGACTTGAATATCATTACATTGACGCTCATCTAAATTTTAGCTAAGTGCACCGCCTTTAAAATTGAACCTAGTTTTAGATAGTTTAAGCTCAATATAATTAAATTGACGCTCATCTAAATTAAAGCTAAAACACATTGTTGTGTTCACATTGGTAAATGGTAAGTACTTGGTCAAAACAAGCACAAAACAGCTCAAAACAAGCACAAAGACAGCGTCTTGCAAATCATCCGAAAACACAATGACTAACATAAACTCAGGCTGACTTGAAGTGACTTGGCTGCATTGACTTGAATATAATTACATTGATGCTCATCTAAATTTTAGCTAAATGCACCGCCTTTTAAAAAAAATTAGTTTTATTTGGTTTAGATTTATTGCAAATCAAAACATTGACGCTCATCTAAATTTAAGCTAAGAGCACCGCCTTTAAAATTTAACCTAGTTTTAGATAGTTTACGCTCAAAATAATTACATTGACGCTCATCTAAATTTAAGCTAAAACACATTGTTGTGTTCACATTGGTAAATGGTAAGTCCTTGGTCAAAGCAAGCACAAAACAGCTCAAAACAAGCACAAAACAGCATCTTGCAAATCATCCGAAAACACAATGACTAACATAAACTCAGGCTGACTTGAAGTGACTTGGCTGCCTGAACTCCGCTGACTTGAAGTGACTATAATTACCCAATGCAACTATAACTACCCAATGTAATATAATTACCAACGACCAATATAATTAATATAATTACATTGATGCTCATCTAAATTTTAGCTAAACGCACCGCCTTTAAAAAAGAAGTTAGTTTTAGTTAGTTTAGACACATTGTTGTGTTCACTTTCAACAAGCTAATTTTTTAGTTTTCAGTTGGAAAAATCTATGTAACAAAAAAAACACAATTTCTTAAAACTTTTTTTTCGTAAAAAAATTATTCATAAGGAATTGCGAGGATATTGGCCTAGTTTAAATTCAACAATCAAAAGAATTCATGTCGAGTTCCTTGAAAACAAAACCCTACACGAAGTGCAAAATAATCATCCTTGAGGATGAAGTTATCAACACTGTCTGCACTGAAATGATTTAGAAACTTTCAAGGAAAGGCATCAACGATTTGGATTTTGTTAAAAACAGCTCAAAACGAGCACAAAGACAGCGTCTTGCAAATCATCCGAAAACCCAACGACCAACACAAACTCGGCTGACTTGAAGTGATTTGGCTGCCTAAAGTCGGCTGACTCGAAGTGACTATAATTACCCAATGTAACTATAACTACCCAATGTAAAATAACTACATTGAAGCTCATCTAAATTTTAGCTAAATGTAAATGTAATATGATTAAAATAACTACATTGACGCTCATCTAAATTTTGGCAAATCATCCGAAAACCCATGACCAACATAAACTCGGCTGACTTGAAGTGACTTGGCTGCATTGACGCTCAATATAATTACATTGACGCTCAATACAATTACATTGACGCTCATCTAAATTTTAGCTAAATGCACCGCCTTTAAAATTGAACCTAGTTTTAGATATTTTAGACACATTGTTGCGTTCACTTTGGTAATTGGTAAGTCATTGGTCAAAAAAAAGCACAAAACAAGCACAAAGACAGCGTCTTGCAAATCATCCGAAAACCCAATGACCAACATAATCTCGGCTGACTTGCAGTGACTTGGCTGCATTGACGCTCAATATAATTACATTGACGCTCATCTAAATTTTTACATTATAACTTTTACATTATACATTATAATTTTACATCAAAACAAGCACAAAACAGCTCAAAACAAGCACAAAGACAGCGTCTTGCAAATCATCCGAAAACCCAATGACGAAGATAAACTCGGCTGACTTGAAGTGACTTGGCTGCATTGACGCTCAATATAATTACATTGACGCTCAATACAATTAAATTGACGCTCATCTAAATTTAAGCTAAAAACACATTGTTGTGTTCACTTTGGTAATTGGTAAGTCATTGGTCAAAACAAGCACAAAACAGCTCAAAACAAGCACAAAGACAGCGTCTTGCAAATCATCCAATAACCCAATGACCAACATAAACTCGGCTGACTTGGAGTGACTTGGCTGCCTAAATTCGGCTGACTTGGAGTGACTATAATTACCCAATGTAACTATAACTACCCAATGTAATATAATTATATTGACGCTCTTGCAATGACCAATGAACAATACAATTAATATAATTACATTGACGCTCATCTAAATTTTAGCTAAATGCACTGCCTTTAAAATTGAACCTAGTTTTAGATAGTTTAGACACATTGTTGTGTTCACTTTGGTAATTGGTAAGTCATTGGTCAAAACAAGCACAAAACAGCTCAAAACAAGCACAAAGACAGCGTCTTGCAAATCACCCGAAAACCCAATGACCAACATTAACTCGGCTGACTTGAAGTGACTTGGCTGCATTGACGCTCAATATAATTACATTGACGCTCAATACAATTACATTGACGCTCATCTAAATTTTAGCTAAAAACACATTGTTGTGTTCACTTTGGTAAGTGGTAAGTCATTAGTCAAAACAAGCACAAAACAGCTCAAAACAAGCACAAAGACAGCGTCTTGCAAATCATCCGAAAATCCAATGACCAACATAGACTCGGCTGACTTGAAGTGACTTGGCTGCCTAAATTCGGCTGACATGGAGTGACTAAAATTACCCAATGTAACTATAACTACCCAATGTAATATAATTATATTGACGCTCTTGTAATGGCCAATGACCAATATAATTAAAATAATTACAATGACGCTCGTCTAAATTTTAGCTAAATGCACCGCCTTTAAAATTGAACCTAGTTTTAGATAGTTCAGACACATTGTTGTGTTCACTTTGGTAATTGGTAAGTCATTGGTCAAAACAAGCACAAAACAGCTCAAAACAAGCACCAAGACAGCGTCTTGCAAATCATCTGAAAACCCAATGACCAACATAAACTCGGCTGACTTGTAGTGACTTGGCTGCATTGATGCTCATCTCATCTCATATAATTACAATGAAGCTCATCTAAATTTTTACATTATAATTTATACATTATAATTTTACATCAAAACAAGCACAAAGACAGTGTCTTGCAAATCATCCCGAAACCCAATGACCAACATAAAGCCGGCTGACTTGTATAGACTTGGCTGCATTGACGCTCAATATAATTAAATTGACACTTGTCTAAATTTTTACATTAAAATTTTTATATTATACATTATAATTTTATATCAAAACAAGCACAAAACAGCTCAAAACAAGCACAAAGAGATCGTCTTGCAAATCATCCGAAAACCCAATGACCAACATAAACTCGTCTGACTTGAAGTGACTGGGCTGCATTGAGGCTCAAAATAATTACATTGACGCTCAAAACAATTACATTGACGCTCATCTTAACTTTAGCTAAAAACACATTGTTGTGTTCACTTTGGTAATTGGTAAGTCATTGGTCAAAACAAGCAAAAACAGCTCAAAACGAGCACAAAGACAGCGTCTTGCAAATCATCCGAAAACCCAATGACAAACATAAACTCGGTTGACTTGAAGTGACTTGGCTGCATTGACTTGAATATAATTACATTGACGCTCATCTAAATTTTAGCTAAATGCACCGCCCTTAAAAATGAACCTAGTTTTAGATAGTTTACGCTCAATAGAATTACATTGACGCTCATCTAAAATTAAGCTAAAAACACATTGTTGTGTTCACTTTGGTAATTGGTAAGTCATTGGTCAAAACGAGCACAAAACAGCTTAAAACAAGCACAAAGACAGCATCTTGCAAAAAATCCGAAAACCCAATGACCAACAAACTCGGCTGACTTGAAGTGACTTGGCTGCATTAACTTGAATATAAATAAATTGATGCTCATCTAAATTTTAGCTAAATGCACCGCCTTTAAAAAAACCTAGTTTTAGATGGTTTAGACACATTGTTGTGTTCACTTTCAACACGCTAAGTTTTTAGTTTTCAGTTTGAAAAATTTGTAACATTAAAAAACACAATTTTTTTCACACTTTTTTTCGTAAAAAAATTATTCAAAAGAAATTGCGGGGATACTGACCCAGTTTAAATTCAACAATCAAAAGATATTATGTCGAGGTCCTTGAAAACGAAACCATACACGAAGTGCGAAATGATCATCCTGGAGGATGAAGTTATCAACACTGTCTGCACTGAAACGATTTAGAAACTTTCAAGGAAAGGCATCAACAATTTGGCTTTTGTTAAAAACAGCTCAAAACAAGCACAAAGACAGTGTCTTGCAAATCATCCGAAAACTCAATGACCAACATAAACTCGGCTGACTTGAAGTGACTTGGCTGCCTAAACTCGGCTGACTTGAAGTGACTATAATTACCCAATGTAACTATAACTACCCAATGTAAAATAATTACATTGATGCTCATCTAAATTTCAGTTAAATGTAAATGTAAAATAATTAATATAATTACATTGACGCTCATCTAAATTTTAGCTGAATGCACCGCCTTTAAAATTGAACCTAGTTTTAGATAGTTTGACACATTGTTGTGTTCACTTTCAACAAGCTAAATTTTTAGTTTTCAGTTGGAAAAATCTATGTAACATTTTTAAAAAAAATCACAATTTCTTAAAACACAATGACCAACATAAACTCGGCTGAATTGAAGTGACTTGGCTGCCTAAACTCGGCTGACTTGAAGTGACTATAATTACCCAATGTAACTATAACTACCCAATGTAATATAATTACCAATGACCAATATAATTAATATAACAAGCACAAAGACAGCGTCTTGCAAATCATCCGAAAGCCCAATGACCAACATAAGCTCGGCTGACTTGAAGTGACTATAATTACCCAATGTAACTATGAATACCCAATGTAATATAATTACATTGACGCTTATCTAAATTTTAGCTGAATGTGAATGTAATATAACTAATATAATTACAATGACGCTCATCTAAATTTTAGCTAAAAGCACTCGGCTGACTTGAAGTGACTATAATTACCCAATGTAACTATAACTACCCAATGTAAAATAATTACATTGATGCTCATCTAAATTTTAGCTAAATGCACCGCCTTTAAAAAAGAACCTATTTTGAGATAGTTTAGACACATTGTTGTGTTCACTTTCAACAAGCTTATTTTTTAGTTTTCAGTTGGAAAAATCTGTTACATTAAAAAAAAACAATTTCTTAACACTTTTTTTTCGTAAAACAAATTATTCAAAAGAAATTGCAGGGATATTGACCCAGTTTAAATTCAACAATCAAAAGATATTAGGTCGAGGTCCTTGAAAACAAAACCATACAAGAAGTACGAAATGATCATCTTTGAGGATGAAGTTATCAACACTGTCTGCACTGAAATGATTTAGAAACTTTCAAAGAAAGGCATCAACGATCCGGCTTTTGTTAAAAACAGCTCAAAACAAGCACAAAGACAGCGTCTTGCAAATCATCCGAAAACCCAATGACCAACATAAACTCGGCTGACTTGAAGTGACTTGGCTGCCTAAACTCGGCTGACTTGAAGTGACTATAATTACCCAATGTAACTATAACTACCCAATGTAATATAATTACATTGACGCTCATCTAAATTTTAGCTGAATGTAAATGTAATATAACTAATATTAATACCATGACGCTCAAATAAATTTTAGCTAAAAGCACTCGGCTGACTTGAAGTTACTATAATTAACCAATGTAACTATAACTACCCAATGTAAATAAAATTACAATGATGCTCATCTAAATTTTAGCTAAATGTAAATGTAATATAATTAATATAATTAATTACATTGACGCTCATCTAAATTTTAGCTAAATGCACCACCTTCAAAATTGAACATAGTTTTGCAAATCATCCGAAAACCCAATGACCAACATAAACTCGGTTGACTTGAAGTGACTTGGCTGCCTAAACTCGGCTGACTTGATGTGACTATAATTACCCAATGTAACTATACTTACCCAATGTAAAATAATTACCAATGACCAATATAATTAATATAATTACATTGAAGCTCATCTAAACGTTAGCTAAATGCACCGCCTTTAAAATTGAACCTAGTTTTAGATAGTTTGACACGTTGTTGTGTTCACACGTTCGCTAAATGCACCGCCTTTAAAATTGAACCTAGTTTTAGATAGTTTGACACGTTGTTGTGTTCACAAAAAAAAACACAATTTCTTAAAACACAATGACCAACATGAACTCGGCTGACTTGAAGTGACTTGGCTGCCTAAACTCAGCTGACTTGAAGTGACTATAATGACCCAATGTAACTATAATTACCCAATGTAATATAATTACCAATGACCAAAATAATTAATATAACAAGCACAAAGACAGCGCCTTGCAAATCATCCGAAAGCCCAATGACCAACATAAACTCGGCTGACTTGAAGTGACTATAATTACCCAATGTAACTATGACTAACCAATGTAATATAATTACATTGACGCTCATCTAAATTTTAGCTGAATGTAAATGCAATATAACTAATATAATTACATTGACGCTCATCTCAATTTCAGCTAAAAGCACTCGGCTGACTGAAGTGACTATAATTACCCAATGTAACTATAACTCCCCAATATAAAATAATTACATTGATGCTCATCTAAATTTTAGCTAAATGTAAATGTAATATAATTAATAGAATTACATTGACGCTCATCAAAATTTTAGCTAAATACACCACCTTCAAAATTGAACATAGTTTTGCAAATCATCCGAAAACCCAATGACCAACATAAGCTCTGTTGACTGGAAGTGACTTGGCTGCCTAAACTCGGCTGACTTGAAGTGACTTGGCTGCGACGATCAGTACATCGATACAACTGAATGTAATAAAATTACATTGACGCTCGTTTAAATTTTAGCTAAATGCACCGCCTTTAAAATTGGACCTAGTTTTAGATAGTTTGACACATTGTTGTGTTCACTTTCAACAAGCTAAATTTTTAGTTTTCAATTGGAAAAATCTATGTAACATTTAAAAAAACACAATTTCTTAAAACACAATGACCAACATGAACTCGGCTGACTTGAAGTGACTTGGCTGCCTAAACTCGGCTGACTTGAAGTGACTATAATTACCCAATGTAACTATAATTACCCAATGTCATATAATTACCAATGACCAAAATAATTAATATAACAAGCACAAAGACAGCGCCTTGCAAATCATCCCAAAGCCCAATGACCAACATAAACTCGGCTGACTTGAAGTGACTATAATTACCCAATGTAACTATGACTACCCAATGTAATATAATTACATTGACGCTCATCTAAATTTTAGCTGAATGTAAATGCAATATAACTAATATAATTACATTGACGCTCATCTAAATTTTAGCTTAAAGCACTCGGCTGACTGAAGTGACTATAATTACCCAATGTAACTATAACTACCCAATATAAAATAATTACATTGATGCTCATCTAAATTTTAGCTAAATGTAAATGTAAAATAATTAGAATTACAATGACGCTCATCTAAATTTTAGCTAAATGCACCACCTTCAAAATTGAACATAAATTTGCAAATCATCCGAAAACCCTATGACCAACATAAACTCGGCTGACTTGAAGTGACTTGACTGCCTAAAATCGGCTGACTTGAAGTGACTATAATTACTCAAAGTAACTATAACCACCCAATGTAATATAATTACATTGACGCTCATCTAAATTTTTGCTAAATACACCGCCTTTAAAATTGAACCTAGTTTTAGATAGTTTAGACACATTGTTGTGTTCACGTTCAACAAGCTAATTTTTTAGTTTTCAGTTGGAAAATCTATGTAACATTTGAAAAAAAAACACTATTTCTTAAAACTTTTTTTTTCGCAAAACAAATTATTCAAAAGAAATTGCGGGGTCATTAAAGTGTACACTTTTTATGTCAAAATCTGATTAAACTTTTGATAGGGATGGTTTCCCGACGTAAAGACGAGTTTTGCACGACCTAAATCTAAATTTGTGTACGACCTCGTGGAAGTCCATGAATAAAAACTGATTACATTTGAGTTTCAAGGTTTACAAAAGTCGAATATAACAGATTAGAACATGCGTGTGTAATACAAACAAGACAATTCGCAAATCAAGGCAAAGTCCTGAATGGTTCGACCGTCCCTCAATGAGCATTCAACAGTTGTTTAAAAATATTTTAAAAAACCTGTTCGACAGTAACAAACACCAAATGGGAAACATAGGGTGTAAATAATCCGACTTACTAGACTGCTTCAATTCAAAATGGAGCAATTTTGTAGTGCGGGTTACATATCGAAATAGGTTTTTAGTAACAAAAATAAAGAATTCAGAGAGCTCATACATCAGTCTTGATTCATGCAAAAATGGCAATTTCACAGGTTGACGTCTAAGCAAGAAACATGTCAATCATGCTATGGCATGAAAAAATTTTGTAGAGAAACATAGCACAAGCTTGTTTTTCATCTCCAGAGTCTCGAAAAAGGCTCAAATAATTTCATTGAAGGGTTAAAGGCTTATTCTGCTATTTTCAAAGAAAAGTTTCCACGTATAAATTTGTATGATAGGCTTTTTAGGTCAACCCGAATTTCAAAACATAGGGACTTACCCAAAAAAAAACTTTTTACGTTTGAATTACGAGAGTAGATACCTTTCATGAGGTATAAAGACAATTTGAAGAAACGAGTGAATAAAGAACCATCCAGTATAAAATTTCAGCATTTGGACAAGAAGGAGCGTTTTTGTATTGGACACCTAGGTTTTTTTGTTTAAAAAATAACAATTACCAGCAGCGAGGGAAGCTAAATTGTGGACATCTTTGTCTGTTATTTAAGGTACCGGACGTATTTGAGGCACACAAAGATTCCAAATCTTTTGACTTCGTGTTTCGAGATAAACTTTACGAGGAAATGAGTAAGCTTGAAATCGGAATTGGATCAAAGAGTAGCACGACCCACCTTAATTTCAGTAATCAAAAGAATTTATATCGACGTCCTTGAGAACAAAACCCTACACGCAACGATCGAAAGGATCATCCTTGGTATGAAGTTATCAACACTGTCTGCACTGAAATGATTCAGAACTTTCAAATGAAGGCATCAACGAATTTGATTTTGTTAAAACAGCTGACAACAACCACAAAGACAGCGTCTTGCCTATCATCCGAAAACGCCAATCACCAACTTAAACTCGGCTGACTTGATTTCGGTGATTAGCATATCGATACAACTCAATGTAATACACAGCACCATACAACACTGACGCTAATCTAAAGTTTGGCTAAATGCGCAGCCTTTAAAAATGAACATAATTTTAGATAGTTCAAACAATTGTTTTGTTCACTTTCAACGAGCTAAATTTGTAGTTTTCAGTCGGACAAATTTATGTAAAATGTTTCAAAAAAACTCACCAATTCTGAAAACTTTTTTGTAAATTAAACTACCCGAAAGAAATTGCGGGGTCATTGATGTATCTTTTTTTGGGTCAATATGATTATATTTTTGCTAGGGATGATTTTTTCTGGTATCTAGATCAATGTTATGAATAATTTGAAAAAAAGTTTAAAATTAGAAAGAATAAATCCTATTCGTTTTTGTTTTACTTAACATAATGCCGGTTGTTCTCTTCAACTTCTCGAACATGAAAAAGAAACAAAAGCAGGAGTGATCAGCTATTTTACGGATCTATTTAATTTAAGCAGAATAGATCAAACCTGAGGCAGTCTTTTTGAATCAATTTGGTGCAAACATGCCTACCCGGGCGTAAAAACTTTGCTCGACAGTGACTTTCTAAAAACAAAGAGTTTCAAAAAATGAGTCTTGCATTCCAATTATGCTATCCATTTTGCCATCCATTTTGCTATCCATATGGGACAGAAATTTTCCGGCCATTTTAAAGCACGGAAAAAAAGTATCTCGACGTAATATGTTCCGGTTTACGAAACGAGTAGCATTTTTATATTGGACACCCAGGTACTCGGGGAAAAAAACGAGAAAACTCAACGAGAGAAGACAAATGACGAACAATTTTGTAGGCTAAACAAGGGATCGGACAAATGTGAGGTACACAATTATGCCGACATTTTCGACTTCCTGTTTCGAAATGAACGATACGAGGAAATGAGTAAGCTTCAACTCACAGTTGAATCGAAATGTCAAATTTTAGTCCACCAAAGCGCCAAGATGGATCATTGGCGCTTCGAAACGTTGATAGAGAGACTTTTTCCAAATTATCAGATATTTGCGACAGATATTGGCCCAGTTTAAATTCAAAATCATAAAAGCTTACATCGAAGTCCTTGAAAACAAAACCCTACACGCGATGATCGAAAGGATTATCCTCGAGGATGAAGTTATCAAGACTGTCTGTACCGACAGGATACAGAAACGTTCAAAGAAAAGCATCAACAATTTTGCTTTTGTTAAAACAGCTGACAACAAGCACTAAGACACTGACTTGCAAATCTTCCGAAAATCCAATGACCAACTTAACAATAGCTGACTTGAAGTGACTTGACTGCGGTGATTAGTAGATCGATAGAACTCAATGTAAAATAAATACACTGACACTCAACTAAATTTTGGCTAAATGTGCAGCCTTTAAAACTGAACCTAGTTTTAGATAGTTTCGACAAACTGTTCTGTTCATTTTCAACAAGCTAAATTTTTAGTTTTTAATTGGAAAAACCTATGTAACATTTAAAAAAAAACACAATTTCTTAAAACCCAATGACCAACATAAACTCGGCTGACTTGGCAAATCAAGGCAAACTCCTGAATGGTTCGACTGTCCCTTAATGATCACTGAACAGTTGTTGTTAAGAAAATATTTTGAAAAACCCGTTCGACAATATCAAATATCAAATGGGAAACACAGGGTGATAAAATAACACGATTAATTAGATTGCTACAATTCAAAAAGGAGCAATTTTGTACTGCGTGTTAAATATATCGAATTAAGTTTTCAGCAACATAAATAAAGAATTCAGAGAGCTCATAGATCAGCCTAGACTATTGCACAATGGTAATTTCACAGGTTGACGTCTAAGCAAGAAACAATGCCAATCAAGCTATGGCAAAAAAAAGTTTTTGTAGAAAAATATAGCACAAGCTTGTTATTCAATTCCAAAAAATGCTCATTATATTTCATTGAAGGGTTGAAGGCTTATTCTGCTACTTTCACTGAAAAATTTCCAAGCATAAAATTGTATGATATCCTCTTTAGGTCAACCCGAGTTTCAAAACATCGGGACTTTACACAAAAAACAGCAAAAAAAATATGTTTACCTTTGAAATCCGAGAGTAGATACTTTTGATGAAGTATAAAAACTATTTGAAAAAATGAGTGAATAAAAATACCCTCTAGTATAAAATTCCCGCTTTTGGACAAAGAGGAGCATTTTCTATTGGACACCGAGGTTTTTTTTGTTAAAAAAACAATTACAAGCAGCGAGGGAAGATAAACGATGGGCATCTTTGTCGGTTATTCAAGGTATCGGACAAATTTGAGATACACAAACATTCCAAAACTTTTGACTTCGGGTTTCGAGATAACTGATACGAGGAAATGAGAAGGCGTGAAACCGGAATTGGATCGAGGAGTGCCACGACCCGATTTATTTTCCAGAATCAAAAGAATTTACGTAGACGTCTTTGAGAACAAAACCAAGCACGCGACGTTCGAAAGGATATCCTTGAGGATGAAGCAGAACAGATCAATTTAAGCTATTCAATTTAACCAGAACAGATCAAACCTGGGTCAGTGTTTTTAAAGCATTTTTGGTGCAAAGATGCCCACCCGGGCGTAAAAACTATGCTCGGCAGTGACTTTCTAAAAACAAAGGGTTTCAAAGAATAATGAGCCTTGCTATCCATTTGGGAAAGAAATTTGGAGGCCAATTTACAGCACGGAAAAAAAGTATCTCGACGTAATATGTTCCGGTTTAGGAAACGAGTAACATTTTTGTATTGGACACCCAGGTACTCGGGAAACAAACGAGAAAACGCAGCGAGGGAATTTTGTAGGCTATACAAGAGATCGGACACAATTATGAGGTACACAATTATGCCGGCATTTATGACTTCATGTTTCGAAATGAACGATATGAGGAAATGATTAAGCTTCAATTCAGAATTGAATCGAAGAGTCAAATTTCAGTCCACCAGTGAGCCTAGATGGATCTAGAGACACTTTTTTCCAAATTATCATATCTTTGCAACGGATATTGACCAAAATTAAATTCAACACTCAAAAGAATTGATGTCGACGTCCTTGAAAACAAAACCCTACACGAAGTGCGAGATGATAATCCTTGAGGATGAAGTTATCAACATTGTCTGCACTGAAATGATTTAGAAACTTTCAAAGAAAGGCATCAACGATTTGGCTTTTGTTAAAAACAGCTGAAAACAAGCACAAAGACAGCGTCTTGCAAATCATCCGAAAACCCAATGACCAACATAAACTCGGCTGACTTGAAGCGACTTGGCTGCGACAATCAGTACATCGATACAACTGAATGTAATAGATTTACATTGACGCTCGTTTAAATTTTAGCTAAATGCACCGCCTTTAAAATTGGACCTAGTTTTAGATAGGTTAGACACATTGTTGTGCTCTTTTTCAACAAGCTAATTTTTCAGTTTTCAGTTGGAAAAATCTATGCAATAATTTCTCAAAAAAAAAAACTTTTTTTTCGTAAATTAAAATATTCAAAAGAAATTGCGGGTTCAATAAAGTGTACATTTTTAAGTCAATATATGATGGAATTTTTGATAGGGATGGTTGCCCGACGTAAAAACGAGTTTTGCACGACCTAAACGAAAATTTCTGTACGACCTAAACGTTCGAGTTCTGTACAACCTAAAAACTACACGTGTTTTCCTTCACTGGAAGTCCATGAATTAAAACTGATTACATTTGAGTTTCAAGTTTTACAAAAGTGAAATATAACAGATTATAACATGCGTGTGTAATACAAAAAAGACAATTCGCAACTCAAGGCAAAGTCTTGAATGGTTCGACCGTCCCTCAATGAGCATTCAACAGTTGTTAAAAAATAATTTTAAAAACCTGTTCGACAATAACAAATACCAAGTATGAAACATAGGGTGTAAATAATACGACTAATTGGACTGCTTCAATTCAATATGGAGCAATTTTGTAGTGTGGGTTACATATACCGAATTAGGTTTTTAACAACAAAAATAAAGAATTCAGAGAGCTCATAGATTAGTCTAGATTCATGCAATAATGGCAATTTCACAGGTTGACGTCTAATCAAGAAACATGACAATCATGCTATGGCATGAAAAAAAATTTCTAGAAATATTTGGCACAAGCTTGTTTTTCATCCCCAGAGTGTCGAAAAAAGCTCATTCAATTTCATTGAAGGGTTAAAGGCTTATTCTGCTATTTTCATTGAAAAGTTTCCAAGTAAAAATTTGTATGATACGCTTTTTAGGTCAACCCGAGTTTCAAAACATCGCGACTTTCAGAAAAAAAAATCTTTTACGTTTGAATTACGAGAGTGGATACCTTTGATGAGGTATAAAGACAATTTGAAGAAACGAGTGAACAAAAAACCCTACGGTAAAAAAAATTCCGCAATTGGACAAGAAGGGACATAAACTCGGCTGACTTGGCAAATCAAGGCAAACTCCTGAATGGTTCGACTGTCCCTTAATGATCACTGAACAGTTGTTGTTAAGAAAATATTTTGAAAAACCCGTTCGACAATATCAAATATCAAATGGGAAACACAGGGTGATAAAATAACACGATTAATTAGATTGCTACAATTCAAAAAGGAGCAATTTTGTACTGCGTGTTAAATATATCGAATTAAGTTTTCAGCAACATAAATAAAGAATTCAGAGAGCTCATAGATTAGCCTAGACAATTGCACAATGGTAATTTCACAGGTTGACGTCTAAGCAAGAAACAATGCCAATCAAGCTATGGCAAAAAAAAGTTTTTGTAGAAAAATATAGCACAAGCTTGTTATTCAATTCCAAAAAATGCTCATTATATTTCATTGAAGGGTTGAAGGCTTATTCTGCTACTTTCACTGAAAAATTTCCAAGCATAAAATTGTATGATATCCTCTTTAGGTCAACCCGAGTTTCAAAACATCGGGACTTTACACAAAAAACAGCAAAAAAATATGTTTACCTTTGAAATCCGAGAGTAGATACTTTTGATGAGGTATAAAAACTATTTGAAAAAATGAGTGAATAAAAATACCCTCTAGTATAAAATTCCCGCTTTTGGACAAAGAGGAGCATTTTCTATTGGACACCGAGGTTTTTTTTGTTAAAAAACAATTACAAGCAGCGAGGGAAGATAAACGATGGGCATCTTTGTCGGTTATTCAAGGTATCGGACAAATTTGAGATACACAAACATTCCAAAACTTTTGACTTCGGGTTTCGAGATAACTGATACGAGGAAATGAGAAGGCGTGAAACCGGAATTGGATCGAGGAGTGCCACGACCCGATTTATTTTCCAGAATCAAAAGAATTTACGTAGACGTCTTTGAGAACAAAACCAAGCACGCGACGTTCGAAAGGATATCCTTGAGGATGAAGCAGAACAGATCAATTTAAGCTATTCAATTTAACCAGAACAGATCAAACCTGGGTCAGTGTTTTTAAAGCATTTTTGGTGCAAAGATGCCCACCCGGGCGTAAAAACTATGCTCGGCAGTGACTTTCTAAAAACAAAGGGTTTCAAAGAATAATGAGCCTTGCTATCCATTTGGGAAAGAAATTTGGAGGCCAATTTACAGCACGGAAAAAAAGTATCTCGACGTAATATGTTCCGGTTTAGGAAACGAGTAACATTTTTGTATTGGACACCCAGGTACTCGGGAAACAAACGAGAAAACGCAGCGAGGGAATTTTGTAGGCTATACAAGAGATCGGACACAATTATGAGGTACACAATTATGCCGGCATTTATGACTTCATGTTTCGAAATGAACGATATGAGGAAATGATTAAGCTTCAATTCAGAATTGAATCGAAGAGTCAAATTTCAGTCCACCAGTGAGCCTAGATGGATCTAGAGACACTTTTTTCCAAATTATCATATCTTTGCAACGGATATTGACCAAAATTAAATTCAACACTCAAAAGAATTGATGTCGACGTCCTTGAAAACAAAACCCTACACGAAGTGCGAGATGATAATCCTTGAGGATGAAGTTATCAACATTGTCTGCACTGAAATGATTTAGAAACTTTCAAAGAAAGGCATCAACGATTTGGCTTTTGTTAAAAACAGCTGAAAACAAGCACAAAGACAGCGTCTTGCAAATCATCCGAAAACCCAATGACCAACATAAACTCGGCTGACTTGAAGCGACTTGGCTGCGACAATCAGTACATCGATACAACTGAATGTAATAGAATTACATTGACGCTCGTTTAAATTTTAGCTAAATGCACCGCCTTTAAAATTGGACCTAGTTTTAGATAGGTTAGACACATTGTTGTGCTCTTTTTCAACAAGCTAATTTTTCAGTTTTCAGTTGGAAAAATCTATGCAATAATTTCTCAAAAAAAAAAACTTTTTTTTCGTAAATTAAAATATTCAAAAGAAATTGCGGGTTCAATAAAGTGTACATTTTTAAGTCAATATATGATGGAATTTTTGATAGGGATGGTTGCCCGACGTAAAAAACGAGTTTTGCACGACCTAAACGAAAATTTCTGTACGACCTAAACGTTCGAGTTCTGTACAACCTAAAAACTACACGTGTTTTCCTTTACTGGAAGTCCATGAATTAAAACTGATTACATTTGAGTTTCAAGTTTTACAAAAGTGAAATATAACAAATTATAACATGCGTGTGTAATACAAAAAAGACAATTCGCAACTCAAGGCAAAGTCTTGAATGGTTCGACCGTCCCTCAATGAGCATTCAACAGTTGTTAAAAAATAATTTTAAAAACCTGTTCGACAATAACAAATACCAAGTATGAAACATAGGGTGTAAATAATACGACTAATTGGACTGCTTCAATTCAATATGGAGCAATTTTGTAGTGTGGGTTACATATACCGAATTAGGTTTTTAACAACAAAAATAAAGAATTCAGAGAGCTCATAGATTAGTCTAGATTCATGCAATAATGGCAATTTCACAGGTTGACGTCTAATCAAGAAACATGACAATCATGCTATGGCATGGAAAAAAATTTCTAGAAATATTTGGCACAAGCTTGTTTTTCATCCCCAGAGTGTCGAAAAAAGCTCATTCAATTTCATTGAAGGGTTAAAGGCTTATTCTGCTATCTTCAAAGAAAAGTTTCCAAGCAAAAATTTGTATGATACGCTTTTAAGGTCAACCCGAGTTTCAAAACATCGGGACTTCACACAAAAGAAAACATCTTTATAAGTTTGAATTCCGAGAGTAGATACCTTTGATGAGGTATAAAGACAATTTGAAAAAATGAGTGAATAAAAATACCCCCTAGTATAAATTTTCCGCATTTGGACAAGAAGGAGCGTTTTTTATATTGGGCACCCAGACTTTTTATTTAAAAAAATAACAATTACCAGCAGCGAGGGAAGCTAAATGATGGACATCTTTGTCTGTTATTTAACGTAGCGGACAAATTTGAGGCACACAAACATTCCAAATCTTTTGGCTTCGTGTTTCGAGATAAACTTCACGAGGAAATGAGTAAGCTTGAAATCGGAATTGGATCAAAGAGTAGCACGACCCACTTTAATTTCAGTAATCAAAAGAATTTATGTCGACGTCCTTGAGAACAAAACCCTACACGCAACGATCGAAAGGATCATCCTTGGTATGAAGTTATCAACACTGTCTGCACAGAAATGATTCAGAAACTTTCAAAGAAAGGCATCAACGATTTGGCTTTTGTTAAAACAGCTGAAAACAAGCACACGGACAGCCTCTTGCAAATCATCCGAAAACCCAATGACCCAAGAACCCATTCGACAATATCAAATATCAAGTGCGAAACATAGGGTGATAAAATAACACAATTAATTATATTGCTTCAATTCAAAAAGGAGCAAATTTGTAGTGCGGGTTACATATATCGAATTAAGTTTTCAGCAACATAAATAAAGAATTCAGAGAGCTCATAGACTACTCTAGACTATTGCAAAATGGCAATTTCAAAGGTTGATGTCTAAGCAAGAAACATGCCAATCATGCTATGACAAAAAAAGTTTCTATAGAAAAATATAGCACAAGCTTGTTATTCAATATAAAAAAAATGCTGATTAAATTTCATTGAAGGGCTGAAGGCTTATTCTGTTATTTTCATTGAAAAATTTCTAAGCATAAAATTGTATGATATGCTTTTTAGGTCAACCCGAGTTTCAAAACATCGGGACTTGGCACAAAAAACAGCAAAAAAATTCTTTTTACGTTACGTTTGAATTCCGAGAGTAGATACTTTAGATGAGTTATAAGAATAATTTGAAAAAATGAGTGGAGAAAAATACCCTCCAGTATTAAATTCCCGCATTTGGACAAAGAGGAGCATTTTGTATTGGAGACCAAGGTGGTCTTGCAGATCATCCGAAAATCCAATGACCAACTTAACAATGGCTGACTTGAAGTGACTTGACTGCGGTGATTAGTAGATCGATAAAACTCATTGTAGTATAAGTACACTGACGCTCATCCAAATTTTGTCTTAATGCGCAGCCTTTAAATTGAACCTAATATTAGATGGTTTAGACAAATTGTGGTGTTCATTTTCAAAGAGCTAATTTGCTTGTTTTTACAAATATATGGTTGGACAAATAAATGTAAAATTTTTTATCTTTAAATTTTTTTGTAAATTAAATTATTCAATAGAAACATCGGGGTCATTGAAGTGTATTTTTTAGTCAATATATGGTTACATTTTTGTTGGGGATGGTTGTGCCCGACTGAAAGACCGGTTTTGCACGACCTAAACGTTCGAGTTGCGTACAACATAAAAACTACACGTGTTTTCTTTCACTGGGAGTCCATGGATGATACCTGATTACAATTGAGTTTCGATGTTAAAAAAAATGAAATATAACAGATTATAACATGCATGTGTAAAACAAACAAGACAATTCGCAAATCAAGACTAACTCCTGAATGGTTCCACCGTCCCTTAATGAGCATTGAAGTTTGTAAAGAAAAATTGAAGAAAACCTGTTCGACAATATCAAATATCAAGTGCGAAACATAGGGTGATAAAATAACACGACTAATTAGGTTGCTTCAATTCAAAAAGGAGCAATTTTGTAGTGCGGGTTACATATATCGAATGAAGTTTTCATCAACATAAATAAAGAACTCAGAGAGCTCATAGACTAGTCTAGACTATTGCAAAATGGCAATTTCAAAGGTTGACGTCTAAGCAAGAAACATGCCAATCATGCTATGGCAAAAAAAAGTTTTTGTAGAAAAATATAGCACAAGCTTGTTATTCAATTCCAAAAAAATGCAGATTAAATTTCATTGAAGGGTTGAAGGCTTATTCTGCTATTTTCATTGAAAAATTTCCAAGCATTAAATTGTATGATATGCTTTTTAGGTCAACCCGAGTTTCAAAACATCGGGACTTTGCACAAAAAACAGCGAAAAATTCTTTTTACGTTACGTTTGAATTCCGAGAGTAGATACTTTTGATGAGTTATAAAAATAATTTGAAAAAATGAGTGAAGAAAAATACCCTCCAGTATAAATTTACCGCATTTGGACAAAGAGGAGCATTTTGTATTGGACATCAAGGTGGTCTTGCAAATCATCCGAAAAACCAATGACCAACTTAACAATGGCTGACTTGAAGTGACTTGACTGCGGTGATTAGTAGATCGATAAAACTCAATGTAGTATAAGTACACTGACGCTCATCCAAATTTTGTCTTAATGCGCAGCCTTTAAATTGAACCTAACATTAGATGGTTTAGACAAATTGTGGTGTTCATTTTCAAAGAGCTAATTTGCTTGTTTTTACAAATATATGGTTGGACAAATAAATGTAAAATTTTTTATCTTTAAATTTTTTTGTAAATTAAATAATTCCATAGAAACTTCGGGGTCCTTGAAGTGTATTTTTTAGTCAATATATGGTTACATTTTTGTTGGGAGTGGTTGTGCCCGACTGAAAGACCGGTTTTGCACGACCTTAAACTTAATATGTGCACGACCTAAACGTTCGAGTTGCGTACAACATAAAAACTACACGTGTTTTCTTTCACTGGGAGTCCATGGATGAAACATGATTGCAATTGAGTTTCGATGTTAAAAAAAAATGAAATATAACAGATTATAACATGCGTGTGTAATACAAACAAGACAATTCGCAAATCAAGACAAAGTCCTGAATGGTTCCGACCGTCCCTTAATGAGCATTGAAGTTATTGTTAAAAAAAAATTGTAGAAAACCTGTTCGACAATAGCAAATATCAAGTGGGAAACATAGGGTGATAAAATTAGATTGCTTCAATTCAATATGGAGCAATTTTGTGGTACGGGTTACATATATCGAATTAAGTTTTCAGCAACATAAATAAAGAATTCAGAGAGCTCATAGATTAGTCTAGAATATTGCAAAATGGCAATTTGACAGGTTGACTTCTAAGCAAGAAACATGCCAATCATGAAATGGCATTAAAATTTTTTGTAGAAAAATATAGCACAAGCTTGTTATTTAACTTCTGAGTTTTGAAAAAATGCTCAATAAATTTCACTCAAGGGTTAAAGGCTTTTTCTGCTATTTTCGTATGTTTTTATTCACAGCCGAGCCTGCAGCTATTTTTTTTACTCCGTGAACTTCACTCCGTGAACAAGTAGTTTGGACTCCATTAGCCACATTAGTAATAATGAGGGCAGTAACCTCTAAACGTTAACCCAAACACACTTCTTCTGCTAGAATTCTTCCACAAAGAGGCGCCGGCGCATGTTGTTGTTTAACTTCAGTCACTATATTTTTGTAGCCCGTTTTCTTTTCACTCTTCCAAAATGGAGGCAGTTCTTTGTTGTTTCCTCTGTGTCACACATCCACGAAAAAGCCTGTACTTGGAGATACAATTCCGTCGAAATTCCATCACTGACCTTAACCTATCATAAACAAAACCAACATATACTTCCGATAGCCATAAAAAAATCAATGAAGGAAAAAAACAAGAGAAACAACCATTTTTTAAAACTCTTTGATTTACACAGAATCAAGCACACGCCGTATTTTTTTTCTAATCTGAGAAGATTTTTGAAGAAAAGGAATCCATTTAAGAACTGATCAAAAAAAATTGTCCATTGCACTGGAAAGCCAACAGCATTGATACCAGTCAATTATTCGAGCACGCGCCTATAACAAGGGCTTTCGCAATATAAAGTTGCATCATCGATAATAATAATTATTCTAAACTAAGGTAACACGAGACACGCCTGGATACATGTTCTATTCCCTGACTAGCTTGTTCCTATTCTTTTCTTTCTTAATGTTTTAAGTATTGTATGCTGTTTTTTAAGTGCAAGTTGTGACCACATTTTCAGAAGAATGATTATTCATGATGATGCAACTTAATGCTGCGAAAGCGCATGATATAGGTAAGCATTGATTTAATTACATGATTACTTGCAATGGAAACCCTGCCATATAAAATCTTTGGACCTACCTGACAATGTTCACCCCTTTGCATGTACTAAGTCTGAGATAACTTAGTGTCTATCAATTATGCATTTCAAAAATTTTCAGATTTAAAAAGACTGCTCGTATCAGGAGGAAGCCCTGAATGTTCCGACTGCCTTTAAAGGTTTATGGAGCAGCAGTAATAACATTAAAAAAATTAAATGAAATAAAATAAAATGAAATTTTTTTTTTTTAAATTTGAATTTTTTTAATGAAAATCATTCCCCCTCACGCCATATAAAGTACAAAAAGAGAGATTTCGTTCCTTGTAACAAATCAATTATGGCAATTAAGCTTCGTTCAACCAATTTGGAACGATTTATAAGACGGATTAAATCAAATCTCCGCTTACGCGTTAATAGCGCGAATTATATCGCGCGTTAATTGTCCCAAATTGGTCAAAATGGCAATCTTTAAACCCTCATAACTGTACGAAAAATGATCACAGGCGAAATATCTTTTCGAATTTAAGCTCAGGACAACAATACCTTTTGAATGATATAAAAAAATTCCGTAAAAATTACTAGTTAAAAAGTCGAAGTTTGTCCGAAGAAAAAAAAACCACCCCCAGCACAAATATTCCGTTACTTTCGTATCGAAAGTCGGAACAATAATGTTGCCATCTTTTCTCGCTTTAATAGTGTTTTTGGATCCCTCAGCTGAAGTTAAGGTTGAAATATTTTCCACATCATAAAAATGTTCTTTATCTTCACAAAAAATGGCTGTTTAAGTTTGAAACAGTTTTCATTGTTAATTAGATCAAAGATTATTCCACTTTTGTTACTACTAGAGACCAAAAAATGCTCTTTTTCAATCGCATCACCCACGAACATTTACAAACTTAACATAGCAAGCTGGCTGACAGAACGAAACCACATAACAAACAGACAGTTGGAAACGAGCCAATGAACACAAAAAAAAACAGAAAAAAAACTTCAACTGTCGAATTTCATGGGCAAAAATTTGGCCTCAAAGCTGAAAATAAGAATTTCAAGAAAAATTTAGGATTCGCATTTTTTTGATAAAACTACTTCAATTTGAAAAAGGTGGATCAATAAGTAAAAACTATATTTCGCAGAGAAATCTGAAACATTTAATTCCTTTTTCGAAACTAGAAATTGATCACGTTTTTGGTGATCTGAACAATTATGATGTTTGATTGTGGAGTTTTCCTTCCTCCTTTTAGAAAAGGATCTAAACTGAACTTTTAAACTGAAGAAATTAAAAGTCAGACAGCGAAAAAGTAAATGTGATTTTTTTTGCAAGAAAAAAAAACAGAAACGTAATCACGACTTATAAAAAATCTGAACTACCTTCAACGACTCTTAAAAAATTCAAAGAAAACATGGTTTACCTCAATTAACATACGTTTATCTCGTAGGAAGCACATATTGAGTGAAAACAAATCAAAGATTTTATGAATCAGTAAAAAAAAAAGCCGATAAAGCTTGAGTGAGCAATCGTTTATTATTAGGTGAGGGCACGGGAAAAAAACTGTTATCGTATTTCAAACGACCCAGAACGAGACAACTAAGCCAAGAAAAAATCGGCAAAATTGAAACGAGTTAGTTTAAAACCGAAAAAAAAATCGAATAGCAGGGAAACTTAAAATACAGACATGCACAATGTCTGAGGTCAACGACATAGAACGTCCAACAGAATTCTTACACATTCTAACAAAATTGCTAACGGCAAAAGACCCAATTTAAGGACATTCAAAAATGAAAAGATTGGAAATACCTAAATTGAAACATAGTACATAAAGTACCTAAATTGAAACATAAACTGGATCAATAACCGCCAACGACTGCTCAAGCAACGTGCCAAAAAACCAATGATGATCAAAAATCGAACCCCAAAATATAGCGTTGAAGCCTATAAAAAAACTGAATAAAAAAACCACCCCAAGCATATGAAATCCGTGTTCTTCGAAAGTCTGAACAACAAAAATACAGATCCAACAAGCAATTGCAAAAGAATTCACCAACTCGGAAAAAAACAAGGCAAAATGTTTCTTAACTTTCCAAATTAACGGTTAACAGAAAAAATGCAACACAATGAAGCTCTTTATTAAGTTCAAGAACATTTAAAATCGACATTTGTGGTAAAAATTATCTCACTCATAAGAAACTGAACGAATGGATTTCATATTCCACGGGGAACCTAAAAACTTGACTAATTGTTTGACAAGAAGTCAAGCTCCATTATTGCCTTGTAATTGGAGAGCTAAATTTTTGCCTTCAAGTAATTAAATTAAAAAGAAACCAAAAACATTCCCTAAATTAAATCAAAGGGCTAACTGCACATCGCAAATAAACTCAAAAATGCCAAAAAGAAACTTCAAAATAAAACAGAATCAAACAGAATTGCCCTTTACGAGAATCGAACTCCGATCTCCAAATTCCATTGGCAGCTAATTTCTAATTAGATGGGCGCAAGTTGGATTGGGAAAAATTCAACTCGTGTAATAACACAAACCTTTGCATGTAAATTGAAAAAAGCAGCGTGTATAAAATGAGCCATAAAATGCATAAAATGAGCATAAACAGCTGTGTTCCTCTCACCAGATAAAAAAAATCACTTTTACTGCGCAACCATTGACTTTACCGAATTCTGTAGGTAACTCTAAATTGTTGGCAATATCCTTTTCACTCAACGAATCTGAACGTCGCTTTCCAGTTTATTACTAATTTCCACGCGGAAAAACCATTTCAGATTATTTGCTAAAAGTTAGAGGTTTTGACCGATTGAAGGGTTCAAGGTCACCTATATTGCGAACAATTTGGCATTGGCTATAAATGAAAACAATGTGTAACCGAGCCGAAAAACAAACCCCATAAAATTAATTCTGGTTATATTATAAAAAAACCATAAAACAATATTTAATTAATTCCCATAAAATTATTTAAATATTGTCTTCGAGGCTTTCGTTTTGCGTCAAATTTCACGTTGATAAAAACACGTTCGAGACGTTTTATCGTGATTTCACGTATCAACGTGATTTCACGTTGATAAAAACACGTTTGAGACGTTTTATCTGAACAAATAAATTCAGCACTGAGTCACACAATTCAATAGCTACTAAGGAGTGCGATTAGAAGTTGCTAAGTAAATAAGACAAGACAAATTAGAATTAAAACATGTAAATTTAACTGCTCTAATTTAAGGAAACCGTATTTCTCAGAAATAAAATTGCTGAAATTGCAAATAGCGTCGTCTTAACATCCCATCAAAATCGGTTGTCGCCTTAACAGCTGTCGTCTTATTTGCCAGACACCCAATTAGAAATTACCTTGTTGAAGCCCTTGCCCAACTTCTTTGCAACTCCTTCGAATGCCTTTTCCAGTTCTCTTTTGAGTTTCCTCTGGTTCACTACTTGCTCCTCTGACGAGGCATTCATGGGCACATAACCACTTCCGCCTCCTTGACCATTTCTTCCACGATTAACTGCAAAAAACAAATCTTGTATTTTCAAAAATATTTTTGACTGTTAAAACTTACAAAACATTGCAAGCGGTGCATAAAATGTTCCCAAATAGGGTCACATGGGGTTTCGGTACACCTCGAACGATCAAAATGGCTGCGTATCATTTCATTCAGCCCGTCAAAAATCTCGCCTGCACGCCAATGCAATGTTTACACTAATGTTCTGATTACCTCAATTCTATCATACCAAATGTTTCAATATTGAATCCAGAAAAATCCCTATGATTAATTCTAGGGTGGGGGATGAAAAATAGCCCGAATACTTATATAATTAAATAAATGCCAACTGCTAGGAACAAGTGTGATAGAGGGGTCCCAAATTATATTAATTTTAGACAAATACCGTAGATAACTAACTCAAAATGCACCGGTCGGTCGCTTCAAAACAGGGTTGCGAGACAACACGTTTCGATGAAAAAAAAAAGGTTTAAAACAAAACACAATTAAAGTATATGCAGTCTGTGCGCCGTACTTTTCCCAGTTGATTGCTCTTTTGATTTCACTTTCAGTTCGATCGACTTCGAAAAATCGGAGACAAAAAAAAACGCAGCAAAGCAAGAATCCATAATAGAAGAACTTTACCGTGTCTCGGCACTTTCGAGCCATTAGCATCGTTCGATACCTCGTTAACGAAATCCTTCGAGCAGATTATTCCACGAACACAGTTCAGTTTGTCAAAGCAAGAAAATCTGTCAATCAGGGGAAATTGTTTTAAACACTGCAATAGTGCTTCAAAACTTTCTTTCAAACGTAATTATGACTAGGTAAGGCGCCATAATCTCCGCCAACTCTCTTCTAAGATGTTCGAATTAAAACACCGGGCACATCGCTTTAATCGCATTCAGTTCGCAGTTATTACCAGGGTCTCTTTCAAAACTAGCCTCAATTTTTGGCGTCACGTGAATTGTTCTGTAATAACTGATAGCACCACAGAGGTACGCATTTTTCCCAACTTGTTTCTGGAGTCACGGTGGCGAATCAACCTGCTTAGACCTGCTTCAACCATTGACGTACAGCTGCCCATGACCATCCAGCACAATCTCGTCCTCGGAATCACAGTTATAATTTGAATAATAACTTGAATCCGAATGGTTTTTTTGTTCACGATGTTTGCTGTTTTTTCTGTCAGTTGTTCTGATGATATCTTAATTGAAGAAAATGTTCAAGCATTGATATCCTTTTCTTAAATCCGAGTCATAATTGAACAGGTTAAACATCATCACACATCTTCAGAATGTATTACAGATAAACGCAAGTTTTAAACACAGAGGCGAAGTCGCACTTCGTATACACAAGCAAAAATCTGAACGATAACGCTACTGGGAAAAACTGAACGAGTAAACATTTAAGTTTACATACATTCTTAAGCGATGCACTCCAATTATGAGTCTACAAAAGTCTACAAAAGTCTACAACAGTCGCCTACTTCGGTCACATATGAGGCTTAAGAAAAATAGGCCCTATAACCATTGGCTCAAGAGTCAGGGACACTATCTCTTGTGTTTTTCTACCTCAAGAACGGTCGGAGCCAATTCGGTTCGCTTGCGACATGAGACTAGAACCCGTTACAGCTTAAAGGCTACTACCAAAATATCCCCCCACTCTAGTAAATAAGAACGTCCCCATACTTAGGTCTCGAAATACCCAAAATACACGAACGCCGTTAAAAACAGGGTCGGAACAATCCGTTAAGTTACTTTTTATTGGACAGTGGAACTTTGATCCATTTCAGATGGATCAACCTAAAACTCGCCTTATCCCAACTTAACAATCATAAAACACACTCGAGAAAATTAAATTAGGGACTCACATGCAGGCATTTCGGGACCCGACATTTTTCAAACCCGAAACCCGATTACCCGATAAGCTAAAACCAGGCATTTCGGGACCCGACATTTTTCAAACCCGAAACCCGATTACCCGATAAGCTAAAACCCGAACCCGACGGTTTCTTCAAACCCGAACCCGAACCCGAACCCGACATTCATTTCAAACCCGAAACCCGGCCCGAAACCTGAAAAAGATCTCAAAACCCGATTACCCGACCCGATACCCGACATGCCCGATTTTCAGGTAGATTAAATGGTATGAACAATGACGCAATAAATTTGATGCGTTTTTAGAGTGTAACTTTCTCTTACAGTGAACAATAAAAATATCTGTAAAAACAATATTTAAAGAAAAATTGGGAAAGTTTTTGTCGAAACCGAAAACAGCAAACAAAAGTCGGGTTTTAGAAATCCGACATAATTGAATACCCGAACCCGAACCCGAAAATTTGTTGAACCCGAAACCCGACCCGAAACCCGAAATTTGTCTCAAAACCCGAAAACCCGACCCGATACCCGAAAACCCGAACCCGAAATGCCTGGCTAAAACCCGAACCCGACGGTTTCTTCAAACCCGAACCCGAACCCGACATTCATTTCAAACCCGAAACCCGGCCCGAAACCCGAAAAAGATCTCAAAACCCGATTACCCGACCCGATACCCGACAAGCCCGATTTTCAGGTAGATTAAATGGTATGAACGTTGACGCAATAAATTTAATGCGTTTTTAGAGTGTAACTTTCTCTTACAGTGAACAATAAAAATAGCTGTAAAAATAATATTTATGCAATAAATGTGTATTAAAATGGGAATGTATATAGAAAACAAAAAAGTTCAACGGAAATATAAAGCTGTATTATTATGAAATGGGAACGTTATGAAATCGGTGAGTTTCAAGAACACGTTGCGTGTAAAATTCTCCGTCTTAAGTCGCGATTGAATATCCTTCTTCAAGTACTTTGCATAACTGAACGCTCTCTCAATGTCAGAATTTGTTGCGGGAATTTGTCTCAATGTTCTTCGTATTTGTTCCTCTTTTGGTCCAACTGCCCTTTCAAGTTGTAAGAAGTCTTTGAAAGAAGTTGGCGTTGCATAAGTATGCTCGGTCTGTAGCAAGTTTTCAATATTGTCATCAATTTCTTTCGCCAACCGCTTGTATAATTTACCGCGTTTGTTAAACGCCTGGACAACTGCGTTTTTGGAACCACACCATTTGTCAAGTAGTTGTAACATGTCATCACGGACCATCTCCAAACCACTTTCACGTTCGACAAATGTTCGCACATATTCGACGGTCTTGAGATAGAAGTCAAAGTCCTTCGGTATTTCTTTCTTTTGCAGCTCTAGTGTTACTTCGTAAAATGTTTTCAACACCTTAACTAAACAGTCTAAATGTTGCCAATCAAAACGTCGTTCGTGGTAAAACTTTTCCACTGACCCGCGAAGTTTGAGAAAACGTTCTAGCATCAAGGAAGTGGAGTTCCATCGTGTTTCGTTGTCAAGGACAACATCTAGTTCTGATTTCTGGAACTGTTTTTGCATAAACATGAAGGTTGCCTTATTGTTGGGTGTGCGGATGTCTTTTACAGCTTGTCGTATTTCATTCACAAAATTGGAAAAATCAACCGGTTCGATGCTACGGGTATTCAATGTGTCGAAGTCTTCATCGGCCTCGTCGGTGTCGTTCTCGTTGTTGCTATCTTCATTCTGAATCACTATCTCTTCATCCGTTTGAATAGCAACTTCATTGTCGGTTTCAATAGCATCATCATGAATCAAACTGGCATTTTTCAGATTGCAATCAGATTGATTACATGTGCCAGGCAAGGCACATGAGCCAGCTTCATTATACGGCAAAACTTGACCATGTCCGAACCACAGTCGAACATCACACATGCGAGTCTTTCTTTTGCGATGCCAAACTTGGCGAGGAGTTCTTTTGTATATTTTTTCATCTCCTTTGCGCCACATGAAAAATCGTAATTAATTAATCCAAGAAAAATGCTCTTGCCTTTTTGATACACATAGACACCAATAAATTTTTCGTGATGATTGTTCGTCCATTTGTCTAGAGCCAAGACTAACTTCTCTTTCCCCCTCTAGTAATTTCTTAATGAGATCTATGCGCTCGAAGTATTTGGCATTAAGTGTCCGATTGAGATCATCATAAGTTGGTACAGCTAGGCCAGACTTTTGAAACAGTTTCTTGAAGCGAGGGGAACTGCTAACTTTTGTTACTGACACATTGTCAAGATATACGAATTGGGAATGGAAAGTAAACTTTTCAGTATTCGAGTTCAGAAATTTTCTTATGGAAATTTGATTTACATCTTCCGACTCGGTGGAAGTGCAGCTGCTAATGTGCCTTTCAATAGCTGACGTATTGATCTTTTTACATGAAAATACACTTTTGCAACGAACGCACTTCCGCGCTTCTGTTTTCTTCTTGTCAATGAAACCGCACAGAAACTTGTCTTTCAACTTTGGATTTTTGGTTTCAAATATCCGCCACTCTTCCTTCATCGTACAATGCAATCGCGTTCAGAAATGAAATAGAAATAAAAATTAAAAAAGTAAAAAACCTCAAACGAAAGAAACATTGGGAAAGTTTTTGTCGAAACCGAAAACAGCAAACAAAAGTCGGGTTTTAGAAATCCGACATAATTGAATAACCGAACCCGAACCCGAACCCGAAAATTTGTTGAACCCGAAACCCGACCCGAAACCCGAAATTTGTCTCAAAACCCGAAAACCCGACCCGATACCCGAAAACCCGAACCCGAACCCGAAATGCCTGCTCACATGTTGATGCACTCAAGCACAGGGAGTAATTAAATTGATAAGCAACTCGAGAATTAAATAAGATAACTAGATAAGTTCAATACTAATCAGTTTTGATAACAGAAATAAGTTTTGACTCTAGAATTGGAGTTTTTGTCTGAACCATTGGGACACTCAAGCTGTCCACCTTTCCGTTGAAGGTTGACTCTGGTTCGGTTCGAATGGTTATTCTCTCTTCTCGTGATTATCTCTCTTCCTATTTCAGGACAAGACGGCTCTACTCGTGTATTATTTTGTATCTGGAAATTACGAATAGCAATTTCCTGCTGTTTTCTTAAGTGTTTTCCCGCAATTGCAAATTCGGTCGTTCTGATTTTTCACTTTGTGTTTTCAGTTGGTGCGAGAAAACTGAGCATGACAGGCTCCATTCGAAATTTTGAAAATTAAAACTTCACTCCAAAATTACGTATTTTCGTGTCCCTCAAGGTCAAACTTCCAGATATGACCGACTGGCACATACTCCCCGGACTCAAGATCGATGTCCTCATCGCGTGCTGTCTCTGTCAGTAAATCCCCAGAAGCCCGAGTGTCACTCAAGATACAGCGCCAGTGGTCATTTACAGAAGTTTGCAGCAGACTTAAGTTTATCTACCTTCCAAAATTCACAACCATATAAAATTTTCACACTATCGCTAAACAGCAATCAAAATCTGCACACACCTGCACCCATGAATTCTCGCTTTTTAAGCTGGTAATTTAAAATTTCTTTTGTCCTATTCAATCAGGAAATTGTCATGCAGCATTTTGATTTATATAATAGATCTAGCATATTAATAACAATATCTCATTTGTTAAAATTTCTTTTTCGTGAACCCAGATATCATCCGAGTTCACCCTCGAGCCCCCTCCCTCTCAAGACTCAAGACTCTAGATTTTTCCTTTTGAGCCACCGGCTCACCTCGTGTTCTTCGCCCTCGAGGTACCCGACCCAGATATATTTGACACTGTGATCTGTTTCAATAGTGCCTCTTTGTCATCGGAGCTGATCACAATCTCCTCCCAAGCCTTCAGCTGTTCATAGGATCGCATCCACTCCCTTTGCTCTTGCAATCTCTTCGCTTGATTCGGTATGCTCTTCACCTTCGACTTCCGGTTCAAACAGAAGGAATTGTGAAGACTCACGCTTACATTCTTCGCCAGGTCCTCCTCCAGTATCGACTCCCTCGCTCTAGTGTTGTCTCTGGATACTCTACCCACTCATTTCCACCCCGTCGTGATCGCATTTCGATGGGTCAGCAGAGGTCTATTGAAGGCATCTGGTCCTATCTCGGCCTGGAATTGTCGATATTCCTTTTGATGTTTCCTCATGTGATCCTTCGTCACCACATATAACCAGGAAATTAACGTCGCGCGAAACCAAGGAAAGAATCTCAAGCGGCTCCACATGTGTCTGACTTCCATTGGTATGGCGAATACCTTGCATGCGGTCTCGAACAACTCAAGTCTCCTGCTGTAATCTATCGCGTGAATCGACTCTGCTGTTGGCGTCTTCGATTCCCGATACTTTGCTATGTTTTCTTCCATACATCGAAGAGCCAGCGTTGTGCTCACCACCAAGATCGTCACTTTTTGTTGATGCTCGGGTAGTCCCAACGACCTGATCAGGCAGAGATTGGCGTGGTCTGGGTACCACACTGTCTGCGCCAGACAGTGGCATGGACAATCCCCGTGTGTGAGGTCGATGCTCCTAAGATTGCGTTCTCCCGAGGCTTCTAGGAGAGGCTCAAGTTCCATCATCTTCTCGTGTATCACGTCGACTTCTTCCAAGTTTGGAGCACCTACCATGGGTTTCCCAATCACGTTTTGTCTCTCGTGGTCACTTGTATTTTCGCTCTCCAAGCCTAGAGGTTCTTCACCCCAGATTTCACTCAAGTCGTGCCTTTGTTCTTTCGGCACTGTTCCTCGGATTTTCCTCAACAGCTTGTGTGAATGATGTGACATCCGAGCCAGTCTTACACATTTCGGCACTGAGAAGGCTTTGTCTATCAATACCCACTAACTGGACACTTCTACCATCGCCATGTGTAATGGATAGTGGCTGCCACATAGGTTGGCCATCACTGACCCCACTAGGGACTTCGCATTTAGAGGCAGACCATAGGCTTCGCTCATGGGAAATCCCATCTCCGCTTCGAGTCCAACCTTCCAACTCTTGATGTGTTTCTGGGTCACTTGCAACGCTCCGGGCCATGACTCCACGCTCAACGCGGTCACCAAGTGGTGTTCTGACTCTAGCCTCTCCAGTGACTGGAGACTACACATTCTTGAGAAGAATCCCAGAGCTGTTGCTAGGTTCACCGTGGTACTCGCGTAACACTCAGCCACTATCTGTATCTCACTTTTCTCCCTTTCGGTAATGTTTTCAAACCAGGTGACTAGGTCTTCTTTCTGGAAAGACTGTATCCTGACGCATGATCGTCCATCGCAGGTGTGCTCGCTATTCCCACACGTCGAGTCAAGACAACTCCCCGGCTCCATCTTCTTTACCGACCCTGTTCCACTCGTCATCTCGCTTGACTCCTTCACATAAGGCAAGATCAGTCTATGTACTATACTCAAGGTCGCCAAATCTTCATCCTCTGTCGGCGCTAATCTCACTCGCTCAGTGACTTCCTCGATCAGGCTCGCATGGGGATGTGGACACTTTTCTCCCTTTCGGTAATGTCTTCAAACCAGGTGACTAGGTCTTCTTTCTGGAAAGACTGTATCCTGACGCATGATCGTCCATCGCAGGTGTGCTCGCTATTCCCACACGTCGAGTCAAGACAACTGCCCGCCTTCATCTTCTTTACCGACCCTGTTCCACTCGTCATCTCGCTTGACTCCTTTACATAAGGCAAGATCAGTCTATGTACTATACTCAAGGTCGCCAAATCTTCATCCTCTGTCGGCGCTAATCTCACTCGCTCAGTGACTTCCTCGATCAGGCTCGCATGGGGATGTGGACACCAGGAGGGCCTGAGCAATTTCCACACCACTCCCAGATTCGTGGTCAACATGCCGTTCCCGTTACCCATTTTTAGTTCTACTCTTTTACTTGAGCGTGGCACACTTATTACTTTCGGTGTTCTCTCGAGAATCAAACCTAGGCTAGGTCTCTCTCTCTCCACAGTGTCTATCTCCATTATCTTCTCTGTCCAGAACTTCAGCAGCTCCGCCACCTCATATTTCCTGTGGGCACCTCCAGCTTCTAAGTCCAAGAAAGGGTTGTATGCCATCCCCATCACTCCAGACACATACTGGTACTCTCCCTTTTTGTTGGGTTTCAAGTACTCTCCTGACGAAGCCAAGTTACGGTGAACGTCGTGTTTCTCCTCAAACTTCTGGTTGTAGAATCTCCGTATCTCATCTAACTTCCTGTGGCTCTCTAGAGATTGCCTAGAACCATCCTCCTTTTCTATCCCAGTACTCTGGTACACATTCAAGATGACTGTGGAGACTCTCCTTTCCAGCGTCTTGCTTCCAATTGCTCTCTGGTGACATGCTAGGATGGTACTGTCAGTCATCATCGACATTGTCCATCTCAAGAAACAGGTAGCATCTTTCCTCCTTGCCAGACTCAAGCCTGAGTTGTCCCTAGCAACGTGCTGCATCAGCATTCGATATACCTCTAGATTCTTGCCTCCCAACTTCAACTTGTCGTACGAAGTCAGTGTCTCTAACTCTATCCCCAACAGGCTCCACGCGAACATCAGTTGTCCTGCGGTCCTAATAAAGGGATTCGCCATCAACGGCGATGCCGATGAGGATGTTCTCATCGCTTCTTCAAAATGATCTTTTAACAAGTTCTGCCAAGTTCTCTTCAGTTGGCTCCCCAATTCCAATTTATTGATACCAGCCTTCTGCTGGGTAGTCCAGTTGCGTCGTTTTCGTGACACTCCACTGTCGAGCTTCTTCAGGCAGTCTTCCAATTCCTGCAATGTTTCCAGGGCCACCCACCACGGTCGGGAGGTGTTCCTCGTTTTATTTTTCTCAAGAGGATCGCTAGTCACTTGCTTCCCAGTAGCCTGGTCTTCATTCGAGACCCATTCTTTGCCGACGTCCAATTCCCAGGTCTGCCCGCTCGTCGAACCTCGCTTCCTTTTTATCCTCTGAGGCTTGAAGTCTTCTTCCGTTGTTGAGCTGGTGGGGATCTCCATCTCTTTTTCTACGTCGAGCAGTTTCCTCGGCTCGTAGCTACTCTTGTAGGCTGCTGTCTTCCATCGTAGCAACTCGTAAGACTTCTCGGACATTCTTGCCAGTCTCACACACTTCGGCACTGAGAAGGCTTGATCCACGATCGTTCTCGTACTCTTTACGTCCACAGCTACGAAATGTACAGAGTATCTGCTCTTGCACATTGGAGCCAATGTTGAACCCACCAAATATCGTGCTCCTGATGGTCTACAATAAGTCTCACTGTGTCTAATGTTCATTTCCGTCTCGATTGCCTCCCTCCATTTTCCTATGTGTTTCTGCTCAGTCTGCAGAACTCCTGGGAATACTTCTACACTGATGGCTGTGACCCATGTTTCTGTTCTAGATTCAATAGTGACTCTAAAGAACCAAACATGCTGTAGAATCCTAGCGCAGTCACTAGATTCACATCAGTTCCTCCATGGCAATCTGCTATCAGTTCCGTTTCTGTTCTTGCTTTCATCACTACGTTTCCAAACAATACCGTCAATTGCTTGTGTTGTTTCTCCAGAGTCTTCACACAGTCCAGACCTCCACAAACGTGACCCTCCAGTCCACAGACTTCCGCCAGACAACTACCAGGTTTGACCCAGTCTTCTGGTCCCCAGCCAGGCAACTCCACTTTATCTTCTCCGTTGCTCTTAGAGGCCGTTATCATCACATTATATATGATGTTGAGGTCACGCAGGTTACAGTCTGCATTCAGTTCCCTCTGCACGTCTTGTGTCGCTCGCAATATTGAGTCAGCGTTGGGACTAGGACACCATGATGGCCTCATCAATTCCCACACTGCCATCAAGCTCGTTCTCAGTAATTCATCTGAGAATCCCAACCCAAACTCCACTCTTTTGTCGGTTTTTGGTACTGAAGGTGCAGTCACCTCTTCTTCCAAGACCAGTCCCAGTTTGGCCTGTGGATTGTTAACGCTCTTAATCTTTACAATTCTGGACGTCCAGAATCTTAGCAACACCGCCTGCTCGTAATCGAAGAAGCAATCGCGTATGTCTTCACTCAGGAAAGGGTCCCTATGATCCCGGATACGTAGCTATACGATTTCTTCTTGATCGGTCCACAGTATTCACTGAATTTCGGCAATGCTCCCATAGATTTTTTAGCGAGTCTCAGCTCCTTGTTTGAAAATCTCCTGATTTCGTCTATCTTTCTCATGGGTTCTAATTCCTCGGGTTCTTTCATGTTCACCCTCATCGGTTTACTTTGCTGCATATCCAGCAGTGCTAGCAAGAATAAGGCTTTTGCTCGCTCATCGCCTTCCCTCAACATTTTAACACAGGTGTTTAATGCAGGTACTGAAATCTGCTCTATCAGGAATCGAATGAAACAGAGAGCGTCTCTCCGCTTCGCACACGCTACTGCTGCTCCCTCCTGGACTATCAGATCCCTCAGGTTCGTCATAAGGAAAACCTTCTCTTCTTTCGATCACTTCCTTTCTTCTGAATCATACTCTTCGCGAGTCAGTCCCATCATGCACCAGGCGAACCTGAGTTGTAACTCTGTCCTTACGTAAGGTACTGCCACGAGAGCATGTATTCTTGGCGTAGTCCTCATTTCTTCTTCGAAATACCTTAATACTACTGCTTTCCATGGAAGGCTCACCAACTGCTCCATTGTTTCTGCCTGTATGTCAGACGACGCTAAAGTCCCGTACGCCTTCTGCTTGAGGGTGGTGCCTTGCAACATCGTTTCCAGATAACCCTCCATGGCTTTTTCATCTTCCAGGGCCATCATATACCCTCTAGCCGAGTTTCGGTATTCTAACATCTCCATGTATCCACCGGTGGGTTCATCTATCGACACAGTCTCCGACACCGTTAGTCTGTTATATTCAACTGTACTAGTTGTCCTGCGACACTTCCCTTTCCGTGATTCATGGGAGATGGCTTAAAGGCTTTCAATGTGCTCTCTCCACATTGGCTGAGTATTTCCATTTCTAAGGTTGCTCCAGTCAGAGTGCGGTCACTCCTTTTGGATTTATAACCTGTTGACTTTATCCCCGCCATGAGAATAGGTGGCACCATCGCTATATCAGTTAACATTTTATCTGTGCCAGGCAGTTGATAATCACCTTGCCCCAAATCCATGACCTCCTCGACTCGTTTCCTTTTCGCTGAATTAACAGCTTTCATCGATATCTCTGAACCCACCTTCGTCTTTCCAACTCTCCTCGGCATCACTTCATCTTCATCGCATTGATTTTATCAATCACCAGTTTTGATCGCATCGTCCCTCTCCTGGTTCTCGACAGATACACCACCTCCCCTTTATCGTCCTGCGGTGTCATCTTGATGGGAGAATTCGCTTCACTTTCATCAGTGGCCGAGTCGATCAACAACTCACTCAGTCTCCCTTCACAAAATCAAGCTTGTCAAGGACTTCCCTCATCAAGGGTTGTTGAGACCCGTTTTCAGAATGGACTGGGTCCCATAGCTCTGAACCACTGTCCAGACTTCTTCCATAAACGCCACTCTGTCCAGTTTGCATCCCGTCCTACTCTCGTGGTCTCGGTGATGTACTTCCCATTCTTCTTCGGGCAGCGTTCCCAAGAAAGGTACTCTGGCTGAGGCCTCTATTCTTCTCCTCCTAGGTGATTCCATGAGGATTCTTTGGTCGTTAATTCTTGAATTGCCAGGAGAGCTGCTCTCCGGCAAATTCCGTTTCATTTCCATAAAAGCTGACGGAGGCTCCAGTGTCGAGATGCCTTCATCCGCTGGCTCAGTCGTTTCCAACGTATCTGCATTGTTCTCAAGATCACTGAAGATATTGAAATCCAGGCTGGATGTTCCTACTGTCGATGCCCTGTCGTCTTCCCCACCAGCTTGATCTTGTTGCATGGGTTCTTCGGTTTGACGGCTTCCTCCGTGTCCGTCATCTCCTTCTGACTTATCCTTGTTCGAGCTCGATGGTCCTTTTTCATCATTGTCGGCTTCTTCCGGGAATCTCGGTATGAGCAATGTACCGGCCGATCTATCTTCCTCTTCTCCATGGACCACTTTGATTTCTTCGCAGCCGAAGGGTGCTAGGAAGGTTCTCGTCTGCAGTATTCCTTCCACTTTCATCTCCTGTTTTACACTAGTCAGGATTAATGAGGCTTCAGGCAGTTCGGTCCTGCCTCTCATCCTCATCGGAGCTAAGCCTAATCCCTTTAACTCCTCATCAAATCTTCCAGGCTTGGGAGTCGCGGCGTTGCTTATTCGCCTTCTCGTTGCTTGATCCGTATATGCAAATCGTGTGTATTGTAACACGGCGGCATTTCTCCCTACAAAGTATGAATCCATCGTTCCCACGAAATTCCCTACTCTCCTTTCGTTGGTTTCGAATGCTCTCAATCTAGGAGTTTGTACCACGGAGACTGCTCCGAGCAACATCCTTCTTATCAGAGGGAATTCAGGGATTGCCTCCGGCAGCTTCTTGTAATCGCCCCAGTCCTTCGTCTCTTCTCTCACTTTGTGATATGCTGCAGTGAGACGAGGCACTCTGGTTATTTCACCATTCGTTTTATCATAGGGTCTCAGATTCCAAAGCTTTGGAAACACTTCGATGTGTCCTCTTTCTACTTCTCCCATGCGATCGCGGAAATGATCGTCAAAATTGATGACTGTCATCTCTGGCTCCGATATTTTCGCAAATAACAGATCTTCACTCATGAGCTCCCGCAAGGTGTGCTGTTCACACCAGTTCAGTGTACTACCGTCCACTGCTGATCTGCAGGGTCTCAGATTCCAAAGCTTTGGAAACACTTCGATGTGCCCTCTTTCTCCTTCTCCCATGCGATCGCGAAAGTGATCGTCAAAATTGATGACTGTCATCTCTGGCTCCGATATTTTCGCAAATAACAGATCTTCACTCATAAGCTCCCGCAATGTGTGCTGCTCACACCAGTTCAGTGTACTACCGTCTACTGCCGATATGAGGTTCAGGTGCAGCACCGACCTCCTATATGCTTCCACTTTAACGTCAGGGAACGCAAACGTGACTGCTGGTCCATAGATCACTGTCACGAACTCCGTGACTCCTCTGATCAGTGCCAAGGGATCGGTTCTCATAGCCAAGCTCAGATCGGTTAACAGCGGCATGCCTCCAACATGTCGTCTTACATCTTCCTCTCTTTCAATCGTCTCGTCTTCTCCCGTTCCAAAGCGATTTTGTTGTAAGAGATACTGGATAAGAGTGTGTCTCAGGTCTCTTATCTTGTTCCACGAGTCCGTGGATTTCTTCATATCCAAGTTCCTCACTCTCTCTCTCTCTCTCTCATCTGCTCTGGACAACGTGCCAGTTTCATCAGTCCTCCCAAGTTTCCGTGGGTAATTGGAATCAATGTCAGAAGTCCGTCTAGCCGCAGGTTCTGGATTCCATCGGTGAGCAGTATCGCCGGTCCTTTCACGAAACTCTCTGCTCCGAATGTCACGAACAAGGCTATTAGTTCCACTATCGACACTTCCACTACTGCTTGGAGGAATTCTTTTATCAAGTAGTGCGAGACTTTCGGGTAAACTTTTGCCAAAAAGGACGCGGTCCATCCGGCTCCCAACCCTTCTAGCATGCTGTCTGTCCTTTCAAAGCCCTCCTGTCCCTTCACTTCCTGGGTCCAGAAGGTTTCCAGAGTAATCTGACACATTCTGTTCACAAATTCAGCGGTCTTTTCTCCGGCATTTTCCGCCAGGTTCACCTCATTCAACAAGTAGGCATGTATCTTTGTGATCATCACGGGGCCTTGCTCAAAAGCATCTGCACCCAATGCCGCTTCTCTAGGGTTCAGGTGTAGCCACTGGTTGGCTTCCGGCTTGGTTCTCAGAACCATCGCTTCCAAGTGAGCTCTCGTCTCTAGTGAATTTTTCCTTCTTGTGTCTTCACCTGCCACTTCCATTGCTCGGAACCATAAGTCGTTGGACATTGCCGCGATCACTCGATGGTCGACGTCTAGCCCCCGGTTTCAGTTTGAGTTGTCGACTGAAATTGGACAGTTCCAACCCCAGCACCTCGTCCAACACTAACATGTGTAGCGCATGGTCCTTGAGTCCTCTCATCGCGTTCGAGATATCTGACCATACTGCAGGAAGTTCAGCCTTAAGTGGCCTCAGGTTCTCCATCTCTATCATGCGATTCGGGGCTGATATGATCACATCATATTTTCCTTCCGAAAGTAAGGCCACAATCGCATACACAAATTTCAGTCCATCCGGGAGATGTGCATATCCCGGAGACAACGCGAATACTACTCTCAGTGTCACTTTAGTGAATGACCCCTCCTTCGTCGCATCCACCATTTCACCCATCGACTCAAGGATATCCTTTATCGCTGGCCATACAGCGTTTTCTGCTGTTGTAGGATCTCTGAGTCTGCTCAGAAAACCTCTACTGTGTAGATGGTCATTGATGCCAGCAAACACAATCGTAATTGGGTTCATGTCCGTCTGCCTTTGTACCCCTATAGCCAAAGATATCGATTGCAGTAGGTCCAAGTCGACCGCTGCCAACATTATGACGTCCGGCCAAAACAAAGACTTGGAGGTGTACACGAACTCTGAATTCGCTACTACCATAATCTTGGCCTTCCTCATCTCTGCTTTGTCATTGGCGGCGAAGATGGTCTCATCTTTCTTTATCGCTATCAATCCGCCATATCTTTGGGCATCACCATCTTGATTCACTAGTTTCGGGTATACTCTTTCCTTCACATGACCAGGGGGTGTCTTCAGCTGCCTGAATATCTTCACGTGTTGTCCAATCGGCGCTCTCGTCGTCAGGAATCTTCCTGGTCTCTCTTCACGATTCCCCTCATCATGATTCAGCCTCACATCTTGCAATGGTCTCGCATTCACTGGTCCCATCGTGTTGTTAGAGGGCAGTCCCTCCAAGTCAGCAAATCTCAAGGCCGTCGTGGAGCTGAAATTTATGCTAGCGGCTATCAACCAGTCTACGCCGGTTATCGAGTACAATCTGCTGACGGATAGCGTCGCTCCATTCAGCATCCTCCTTGCATCTTCGATTAAGCTTACTCTCTGGAGATCCAGCTTCATTAGCTCGTCTTTGTATATATGCCAGGGAGACGGTATGGGTCTTGACCACATCAACGAGCCTTTGCTCGGACGTCTCTCCTCTCGACTGGTACTTGTCGTCTCCGATCTAGTGTCCGATCTAGACGTGCTGGCTGTCTCTTCGATTGGGTTGATAGGTCCTATTCTTCTCCTAGGATGGATGGTCCTCCTCATCGGCGCTTCTCCCAATCGATCCTGTACGTCTGTCCTTTGACCTGGTTCGCTGGAGCTTTGTTGCCTGTAGTTCATGACGGCCGGGACCGTACCCAAGCGTGTTTCCAAGCTAGGAGGCACAAAGGTAGTAATCACCGCGTCACTCACTGTTCCTTCTTCCTTCAGCACTCCTGTGTCAAAGAGTTCTGCTTCCAGCTCGTCCAACCGCTCTTGGAATACTCGATTCAACCAAGCTTGTCCTTCGATACTGTCGAAGTGAATGCCGTCCGTGGTCAGTCTGGCCTGATCCATAGCTCTCAACTCATGTTCGATGTCCATGAGGATCATTCTTCCGGCGTTCCGACATGCGAGGTTCCTCAAGATGTTATTCCACCTGACGACTCCCTCGTTGTGCCTTCTTCCTGATGCTGTCAGGCTTCTCGTATTCATTGGCACAGTGCAAACGGTCAGTACCGCGCAATTGAATTTCTGCCAGAGGGTCGTAAACAAACACACCATCATTGACTCCCATAGTGCTTCCTGCTCATCTGAACCTCTGGAGATGTCATTCATCCCAACTAAGATCATCACATTGGGGATCCTCCCTGGATTCATCAGTTCCACCATTCGATATAACTGGGCTATCGTCGCGCCTCCAAAGGCCATCACCGTGGTGACCCACGAGGTCCTCAAATTCGACAGCACTCTGACCAAGCTGTCTCCCAGTATCAGATGAGATGTCCCGAGTGGTGGTTGCTGCAGATTCACTGCCGGGCTCCAAGTCGCTCGATTGAAGCAAGCTCTCGGATCTGTCTCCGGAACTCCCGTGAAATTATATTTCAATTGATTACTCTTTTGCACGTCTATTATGCGAGACACTTTCTTCGCTGGCATCTTCCGTATTCTTCTCTCTGGGGCCCTCGAGCTCCCCATGAGTGGTGTCACGTCACTTATCACCTGTCTGATCACGGTCTGGGAGAGTCGTACTCTGCCCGTGTCGTCAATCGTTCCATAGGGTGCAGTCACCCCGGAACCTGGCGCATTCTTGTTAGCGACCAGTCGTCCAGCTGTCTCTATCAGCTTCCTCACTGTCTGTTCCACGACGGGGTCACCCAAGGTGTCACTAGGATCCGGGATTGTTACTCGATTTGTCTCTGCTGGGAGCCGTGTCTCCGTTGTTTGACTCATTTCTCGAGGCGTCAAGAGCTCCATCGGGGACTGCCCACGAGGAATATCCCTTGCAGGTATCACTTTCTCCACGGCCGTTGTCAACGCCATCTGCTCCGATCGCTCTTTGTAGTTGCCTCAAGCGCTCAATCTCTTGACCCTGCTTTTTTTGCAGTCTTCAAACAACTTTCTCCACATGTCTCGATCTTCCTCCATCTGGAGCATGCTTCTGGTCATCTCGTCCAGCTCCTTATTCGTACTTTTCAGTTCATCGTTCATCTCATCCAGATCTTGCATGGTTTGGTTCGTCTGAACCTTCTGTCCTACTTTCGCCCCTTTTGGTGGCACAGCTGCTCTCAGTGGTGAACCAGACGAGGTCGCCTCGCTGTTCATCTCCCGATGCATTCTCGTCAGCCCAGGTTTGGGCTTGGAGGGCATTGGCATCTCACCTGGTTGGTAAGTCCTAGAACCTCCCAATCCAGGCTCATTCGCCAAGTCACTCCCTGAGAGAGCCCCGTTTCTCCACCTCATCACTCTCATGTTCGGGCGGTCTAGTACTCCCCTTTCTCCATATGCTGCCATCAACAGGACTTCCGTGGGGCGGTCCCCACGGTTGTCATGCCCCAAGATGTTGATCAGGGCGGTCAGCAACATGACTACCTCTGGGTCCTCCAGAGCGAAGTCCCGATCGATCAGCCGACGATAGATCGCATCTATCATCGGTCCTACATATGCCTCTGCCAGGTCCATCAATTCATCTAAGTTGAAATTGTCCATACTGTTCTTCAGATTTGATTTGATTCGATTCGAATCCAAGGTTTTGACTCAAGTGAGTAATTAAATGTTCAATCAGGATCTAGAAAAGAAGTCACAAATATCACACTTGTCAGTTTCACCTTAACATATATTGTTAAAATTTGCTTAAAAACAGTTCAGATAAAAAGATATTTATCATAAAATTTATTAAAATCAATTGGTCTCTAAAATTTTGGAATTCGACCTAAGATTGGACAGTCCAAACTTTGGATCTATTCCTAAGATCCTCATTCAGTCGCTCATGGTCACTAACCCCTACTTACCCATGATCTTAATAACCTAACACATAACATAACATAACATAATATAACACACATATCACATATTACATACAACTTAGTCTTTGGATAAACACCCTCTCGCACGTCACTCAGCCTATACTTAAGTAATATTTCTTATGTATATATACTTGTATATTCGTATCAGAGAATATCACGTGTACAAGCGCGTACAATTCCCGAGGATGCAGTCTTCCTCTGTTTGGATCGTACACTGGAAGTGAGAGCTCCTTGACGTCCATTTCCACAAGGAAGTCCCTCAGCCTCGTCAAGGACAAGACTAGGTTCTCTGGGTCCACGTGCTGCTTCTCCGTCGCCCTCGTTACCAAGAAGCATAAGTATTTTCCCGGTATCTGCGACGCCGCCGGAGGTAAGGCTGCTACGCCCCCTATCCCTGGTCTTTGCTTCCAAAGTAATTCCACGTTTTTGTATTCTCTCTTAAAGTCTGCCGCTAGCGCTGTCCTAAAACTCATGTCTGCTGTGATTGCTATCGCACATGTTCTGTTTGTGAGTATGAAATCACTGTTTGTTAGTATTATGTTACTTGAATATTCATTTGGTAAGTTAAAATATGACTCAACCACCCTGCCTATGTCAGGTTTCTTAGGTTCTTCGCCTGTTTCTGCTTCTAAGTCTCCTGTTTCTCTTGCTATTCTTAATTTTTTTATTATCAAGTTTTCAGTGTGGGTAAGTCCTACCCCCACTCCCCGGACAAAAATATCCATCGACGTCCCCGTCGATCGCATACCGGGTATCAAGTCTAGGTTAGAAGCTGGAATGAGTAGTCGTCCTTCCTGGGCAGCCCAGGAAGGATCATCTCGTTCGGTCTTGATGTATTTCATACTTTCACGATCTACGTCTTGAATCGTGACACTGGTCTCCTCAGGATCCGAGGTCGTTTCATTCAGCCATTCTAAGACACGCAAGTTCGTCAAGTCTTGTCCACATGACTGCTGTTGCTCGTCGTCGAATTCTACCTCGGGTTTCGACCAGTCGTCAACCCACTCATCGTCGTGATCATCGACTATGTCAATGTCTTGTGACACAGTTATTTCCTCTAGACCCACTACTTCCTCCACTATCTTCTTCAGATCTATCCTATCCACTACAAAGTCGTCACCGTAAGGATTGTATTTCTTTCTTAGTCTCGTCCCGTCCTTCTGACGAGTCTGTATCGTGAACGGAAGGTCCGGTTCCAAGTTCTTGGGAACCTCTATTTGTTCGGGATCCTGCCAATCTTCCTCTGCGTAGGGTAAGGTGTCATCGTCCGCTTCGATCTCCTCGTTTGGATCCAGGTCCAGCGGTGTATCCGTACCTTCCTCTACGACTTCGTTTCCATCGTTCTTCTCCCTAGTGCCCTTTTCATTGACCTCACAAGTAGGATCCATCATTAGATAATCCCCTTCTTCCATGTCTGCAGGTATACACCAGTCTTCTGTCGATAGATTGTGTGGCTTGATGTTCTCGTAGTGGGCGGCTCGGCCAGTACTCAGTCTATAAAAGCGTCCCTCCTGGTGCACCTCTGTAATCATGAAGGGTCCCCTCCACTTCTTTAGGAGCTTTTTCTCCCCTTTCGGTGGTATAACGTTCTGAAATACCCATACGTAATCTCCCACCGAGTAAGCCTTTGCACCAGCTGCTTTCTTGTCGAATTTTTTCCTCTGCCTTGCCTGTGCTTGCTGAATATTTCGTCTACACAAATCGTTCAACTCCTGTTGGCGTCTGATCACATCCCTCACGTAGACCTGTGGGGACGTTTTCTTTCCCTCATACTCTGGGTAGAAGAAGGTTAAGGGTAAAGACTTCTCGTGTCCAGTTAGCATCATGTGTGGACTGACTCCGGTGGTGGAGTGTTGCGTGCTGTTGTATGCTCCCATCACCTGTGGAAGGTATCTGTCCCAATCGGTCATGCACCTGGAACAATATACTCTCAGCATCGACACTAACGTCCTATTCTGTCTTTCAACTAAGCCATTCGTCTGAGGGTGGTATGTCGTGGAGTGAGCTTGAGCGACCTGTGAGCGTCTCATGAGCTCTTTCGTAAGCTCTCCTACGAAAGCTGTTCCATTTTCCGATTGAAACGTCATCGGACAACCATGTCTTGCTATCCAGGTATTGATCAGGTGGTCGCATGTCTCTTCCGCCGAGGCAGTTATGCAGGGCACGGCCTCCGCATACTTCGTAAAATGATCTATCATGACCAACACCTGATTATAACCACTGTCTGTCATGAATATTTTCTGGTGATCTATCTGCACCACCTCATTGAATTCAGACGACTCGATCGATTGTAATGGAAATCCAACTTCCTTGGATCCTTGACTTGTTGGCATGACAGACATGCTGTTACCCACTTCTCGCATGCCTTTTTCATTCCAGGCCACTCAAAGCGCTTCAGGATCCTCTGATACACTTTGTCGATCCCCTGGTGGCCCATCTGATCGTGTGACCTGAATAATAGCTCTGTCTGATAGAGTTGCGGTAACACTATAGCGTTATACTTGTATAGGACTCTGTCTTCCTCTCTTCTTTTGCAAGCCACAATCCTGTCCTTGTTCAAATATAGCCTCCCTTCCTTCTGCATGAAGTACTGTCTCAGGATGCGATAACTATCTTCCTCGAGATCTCCTTTATCCGGAGAACCATTCTCGATCCACCTTTTCAGGTTGCTTGTCATGCGATCATTTCTCTGCGCCCTTAGAAGATCCGAGAGTCTGTATCTCGCCTTCAAGTACGTCTTCATGACCCTCATCTGACTATTCAGCTCGTTGGGCTGGTGTGTGGCTTCTTCCATCTTAACGCACCAAATCTTCGCCAACGGCTGTGTTTCTTGTTTAAACGGCTGAAGATCAGTCCTGACTACTTCTTTCTGCGGCAACAGACTTATCGAACGTTTCGATACCGCTATTGTCTCCAAGTCATCCGCTGCGTTGTCAAAGACTCTTTCGCTTGGTATAAGGTAGCGATCGCTGTCAGGATCCTGGTACACCTCTCTGTCCAGGTCCCTTGCCCGAGTTTCCACTAGTAGCGTGTGTATCGCTAGTTCTGACAGTTCTGATCCCGAGCTCGAGAGGTCCTGTCTGAATAGGTGTCCATTCCCGAGTTTCGGGAATCGTCATCCTACGAAGAGGTTGTGCTGGAGATTGCACGCTCCTCCAGCTCATGTCTGTGCCTTCTTCGCATCCATCTGAACTCCCCGGACAAAACCTTGTTCTCCAGGTCCTGTTTCTCATCAGGAATTTTCTCGTCTATCTCAGACTCCCCGGACAAACTTTCTATTCCCGGGTGTTGGTCTTGTGATCGCTGGTTTTTCTCATCATTCGTCTCCCCGGACAAATAGCCTTGCAGCAGGTTTTGTTCTAACTTTTCCCCTTCCTTATCCTGGTCCACAAAGGTGACGGTTTTTTTTCGCTTGCTGCCCCCTTGTTTCTTCTGTCCGTAAGAAGTACTGGTTAAAATCTCGTGGGGTATTGAGGATACTAGTTGATGAACTATTGTCCTACAATCCCTCTCGTTCTCTTCGTGCTGTCGTCTGGACGGCATGATTTTCACTTTCTCACTGACTGTTAGCGATGCCACTGCTGCTGTCCACTCGGGGTCATCTCTGGTCACTTCTCTTTCTAACAATCCACCCAGCATCCGCATCACTTGCGGTGTGACTTGCACCGTTTTATCCAATAATGAGAGGCTGTTTATGTTCATGCGAGAGAGTTCTTGCTGGACCAGGTTCGAGCGCAGGAACAGATCCAAGGGGACCGGGTCCTCCTTGGATATGATCTTTATCTCGGCTGCTTTCTCTACAGGTAACTCAGGATGCCCTGGAATTGGATGTCCAGACTTATCCAACCATCTCGTTAAGGGAAGCGCTTTATAAGTTTCCTTGTCTCCAGAAACGAGAATCCCTCCTTTATTTCCGCCTGATTGGCCTGCTTCTGCTCCAATCTTTCATAGAACTCAGTTTTCTTGCTGAGGCTGTCAGCATTCTGGTGTTTATCACGCATCCTATGTTCGTTTATCATATGGTAGCCATCCAATCTTACTATCCATCTACCAATATAACTCTGATCCATCGAGTAGGTCTTCAACCAGGATAACGCTCTGTTGTCCACGTGTAATTTGAAGGGAGCGCTCCCCAAGTATGCACGGTACTTTTCCACGAAGGTGACTACTGCAAACATTTCTGCTTTTGGTGCGCCATATTCATCTCTGTGTCACTCAAGACCTTGCTGCCGTATGCAATGGGACGGAGAACTGTTCTTCCGTTCCATTCTTGATCTTGATACAATATTCCTGAGATGGCCACTACCGATGCGTCTGTGTCAAGAACATACATGCCCTTTTCTGTAGGCATGCCTAGCACTGGCGCTTCGCACAGTTCCCGCTTTATGTTCTCGAAAGCAACCTGCGCCTCATCGTTCCATTCGAACTTTTTTCCCTTGTTGCGCATCAGCTTCTGCATCGGGTACACCTTTTCCGCATATCCTTTTATCATTCCCGGTAGTAATTGGCAAACCCTAGGAAGCTCAGGAGCTGTGTGTCCGTTCTGGGAATTTTCCACTGCTTCCACTGCTTCCGGGTGCGGCCTCACACCATGCCTATCCACCATTCTTCCCAGGTACTTAATCGAATCCCTAAGGATTTCACATTTCGATGGTTTGCACTTCAATCCTGCTCTTTTCATGCATCCAAAGACCTCATCGAGCCTATCAATGTGGTCTTCCAGGGTCGGTGTCGCTATGACTACGTCATTCATGTAACACATCACGAGATTCCCGTACTTCTTGGTCACTCTCGTCAAAGCCTGAGCCATCAGTCTTTGAAAAGTGGCCGTTGAATTGCACAAGCCGAAGGGCATCCTCTTCCACTGGTACAATCCCAATTCGCACGCGAATCCGGTTTTCTCTCTGTCTTTTTTCCGCAGAGGGACCTGCCAGAAGGCAGAACCTAAGTCCAATGTGGTGAAGAACTTGGCATCACCAAGCTTAGATAGGCTCTCGTCTATTCGCGGTATCGGGTACGCATCTTTTATCGTTACCGCGTTCCAGTACCGAAAGTCGCAACAAAATCTAAGCTGCCCCCCTTTCTTTTTCGCCATTACTACCCCGCAAGCCCATGGCGATTTCGAGGGTTCTATCATGTCGCATTCAAGCAACATTTCTATTTCCGCTCGGCACGCTTCCGATTTGTGTGGCGTCATTCGCCTTGCGCCTTCCCTATGGGGAACGGCGCCCTCTTCTAATTCGATTTCGTGTTCGACGAAATTACAGCAACCGATATCCGCCTTATGTTTTGAAAATACATCTGCGTTCCGATTTAGGAGGTCCCGCAATTTTTCGAAATCTCCCTCACCTATTTTCCCTTTTAAATGTTCTATCTCTGGCAAAACCGGTTTGTCAGATTCTAGTTCATATGACGAGGGGCGTTCCGGAAAATTCGAGCAGCTTGATAAGCCATCGTCCGTTTCGGATTTCATTGAAAATAATTTATGAATAGATTTTAATTCATTAATCCTTTTTAAAATTTTATTCTTATTGGCATGATAAGGACAGTTTTTCACACTATGTTTCTTCAAGTGTTGTGTCTCCTCATAGTCGGTCCTCATCGGCAAAGCGTAACCAAGCTTCTTTCCACGCTGGATTGAAACCGTGGTGTCCAGTGTGTTCAATAACACACTGACACACAGTCCGTTTCGCGTTACCGAGAAGCTCCGGCCTAAAATCACCGAACTCTGACTATTTGGATTCGGTACTAAGCAAACCTGTTTACTATCACTTAACGAAATCAAATTTCTCTTTCTAAAAATTGCTACCACAGCTTGTCCTGGTTGTAGTTTTACTTTTCTATCCAAAAAAATTGGTACCTTGTTTTCGTCTGTTATTATCCTATTAATTGGTCTCTTAACATACTTCCGGTCCGGGTTTCTAATCCGTATCAGATCGTTGTTCAAGTCAATCATCACGTCAAAATTCCCGACAAAATCTCTGCCCAAGATGAATTGGTCGGCGTCGTCCAAATTCACTACCAGCAGGAAGCTCATCCAAAGATCCCGTCCTCCCATGTGGAGGACCGTTATTGGTGTTCTTCCGGCTACGTAAATAGCTCCTCGATTGGCGGCGGCCAGTCGGAGATTCGTCGGAATTAGATCTTCCCGCGTGAAGCCCATTCTTTCCCAAGTTTTTATCGGCATCACACTCACTACCGCTCCTGTGTCCAGAAGCCCTGTGACTCCGATTTTTGTTCCGTTGGTGTCGAGCAGATGTGCGGTCACATCTGCTTCATATCCAATGTGTACTGCGTCTTGTTCCATCATGGCGTCATGGCCTATCCTGCGGACTTTGAGCTCCTCCTCACCCAAATAGATCTGCCCCATTTGGTCATCGTCTGTTGTTACATAAGTCCTGGTGTAGATACTGATTCCATCCACGTTCAGCATCACTTGATACGGCCCATAGAACTCTATGTAGCGTCCATGAAGTTTCTTCATGCGAGGGCCAGTCGTCGTTAGTAGTGCTCGCACAGCTCTCGACTCAGTGCGTGGCTCCACCTGCCTCAGATAATCTGCATATGTGTCCAAATGCATCAAAGTGAACTCGGATGGTTCACTCAGATTTCTTATTACCTGGTGTCCAGCCACTGAGATTATCGACTGTATCTTGCTTCCTTGCGGCACCATGCCGAACCTCTGACGGGAGATCACATTAAGTTTCATGCTCAAACTGCTTGGTGCTTTCGTTTCTTCGAACTCCGTTGCTTCGAAGGTATTCAGTTGCTCCTGAAGTTTCTCATTTTCCAGTTCAAGTTTCACTTTTTGCTCGATCTCTTTCGTCACCAGTTCCTGCTGCACTCTATTTAGAGCATCCCTCGCGGCTGCCTTATAATCGATCTTGAAGTCATCAGCCGCAGTTGCTGGTCCCGGCTCACGTGTCTCCTCTGTTACCGCTTGCATTTTCTTTGCCGCCAGCTCTTGAGGTTTATCCTTTCTGCGTGCCTCCGCTTCACTCAAAAGTCGAGCCTTGTTGGCTTTCACTCCTGACAAAGCTTCTTCATGTCTTGGATGCCTTATGTCTGCCACTGCATCCCAGAATTGCGGACAATCTGATTTAAAATGACCTTCCAAGTTGCAGAAGAAACACCTCGGGCCGAATTTTGCAATTACTCCTCTCATGATATCCTCATGGTCCAATTCTGACGCATCTTCGTCCTCGAGGCTAAAGCCTATTGCTTTCATGGCCTGTTTGTAAGCTGGGCATGCTGACACATGATGGTCCGTTGAACTGCAATTGGCACAAGAGCGTCTCTTGTCCATATCATCCCTCGGTTTGTACCAATTGTTCCCTTGGTTTGCTGGTCCGTTGTTAAAATTGCCATAATTGTTCTTGTAGTATCCAGATCTCGAAGGAGGTTTCAACAAAAGATACCCTTTTGACTTGAGCCTCAACTCCTCCGGTGTTGGCGCATTGGTTGATAGTGGTGTGTAATGCGTTGCTAGCATCGTTCGAAGTTCATCATTCTTCACACCATCGATGAATTTTGAGGCTACGGCCAGGTTCATCCTTCGGTTTGACTCATCCGGTTGGCTGCGTCTTCTCAGCATCTCCAAGTCATCGAGAAACTTGTCTATCGTTTCATCTTCTCGCTGCCTCCGTTTCTCGAAGCGCATCATCCCTTGGTGCCCCTGCACCCCTGATCCGAAACGGTTTAACAAGATTTCGAAGATTTTCTCAGCTGTGTCACGCTGATATTGCTTCTTGGCCATGACACAGTTCAGGGCTGTCCCTTCCAAGTTGCTGGTGAGCGCACTGCATTCCTGTCTCTCCGACAAGTCCTCTTCCTCAAAATGCAGCTTCATTACCTCTATCCAGGTATCAATACAGCCATCAGATTCGTCTTTATAGCATCTTGGTTTCTTAAAGACTCTTCTGGACTTCTCACTGCGTTCATTGGTTCTGGATAACCTTGTAAGGAATGTCTCCAAAGACCTGTTTAGGGGTTCAAATGCTGTGGCCATTGCCGTAGCATCCCTTGAGTGTCCCGCCTGAGTGTCCTCACACCTCGTCAAAGGCTCTGTATGCGGTGCATCCCTGCAATCCGAATCGCCGTGAGTGTTTCCCGCTTGGCCCACATGACTCCTCATCGGGCTTGCATGCCCCCTGTTACCGGAATCACTTCTCCCAGTCGCATGTGTGCCTTGCGTTGGTCGTTCGTTAGAGGTCTGCCTGTTCCCCGTTGAACTTGTTCTACTGTTCGGGCCCCATGGTTCATTACCCCTTGTGGCATAGCCTGATGAACTGCCCCTGCCTCTAGTGGATCCCTACGTCTTCCTCTTTTGATGTTCATTGAAGTTCACCCTCGGCTCCCTGCTGGGACCTCCCGAGTTCGGTTCTCCTTCTTTCGGTCCACTCTTGCTGCTTAGTAGCCCGTCCAACCTATCCATGATAGCCTGAGTTCGCCTCTCCATCATCGCGTCTATTTTTGTGTCAAGAGTCCCAAGAGACTGCTCCTGCTGCACTCTTAACTTCTCCATGTCGTCTCTTAAGCGTAACTCTCGCTGTTCCGCTTCTCTTGTCATTCGCGACAAGTTCTTCGCCATATGCTCGTCTGTTCTTTCTTTCAAGCGTTTTTAGCTCCTGCCAACTTCTTGTGTATTGCGGTTTATTTCTTCCCGCAGACTTTCTCTCTCAATGTGAACTGCCCTTTCTAGTTCACTCATTCTTATGGACATCTGTTCATTTTGTTCTCCTAAACTGTCCACTATGTTGTTTAAGGCTTCTTCTAGTGCTGCCCCGTTATCCACGAGTGGCGTCACTAGTGGCGGTGTAATCCTGTCGGTCCCAGGTAGCTTCGTGCTGGTCGAGATCCGGGCGTTGACTCTCTGCCTCGACATCTTTTCATTATCCACCTCAGGATCCGTCACTGCGTTGCCTAGCCCTCTGTTTCTACTCTCCCCAGTTTGCAGCTCTGAATTTGTCATAATCGCGAAGTCTCTTGACTGGCCCGGTGTGTTTACCTCTTTGCTTATCGTTCTCACTACACCAAATTTGTCCATGGTTCCAGTCTCTCTTCCAACGTATGCCTCATTCTCCTGGGTCGAACTATTGAGGCTGACTTGAGACCCAAAGTCCACTTGCTCTTCTTCGTCCTCTTCCTCCTGGTATTCACCTTCATTTCCTGCGCCTCCTCCCATGGTGAATAGAAAGATGTTTCCTAAGGTGTTCCTCATTCTTTCTGAGAACGATGATGACGTTGTTTGTTTCTCATTCCCGCCTGCCATCATAGTGTTGTCTGTTGGAGATCTTCTAGTTGCCGCTATTTCAGTTGAGATGTCGGACAGTTCCGACATCTCCTCTCGATCCAATGTCCCGGTGGAAGTGGCAAAATCATGGCCTTGTTCTACCGGAATAGATTCACTCGCCAGCCTTCTGCCTCTCCCTTCCAGTCCATGTACTTCCTGGTTCTCGTTCATGGCATGGTCCGTATTGACCTCCACTTCCAACAGTTCTTTTCGCTCTTCTGAGATCTTCTGACTCCTTGTTTTAACCATTTTGCCTGAAACCGTCTCCCCTTTGTCAGTCCGGGCTCGTTTGATCCAATCAACAAAAGGATCGGTCATCGTTTTTCTTTGCTTCTCAGGTATAAATTTCCTAGAGCTATTACCTCGTTTCGGTATCCTTGACTTGTCTAGACTCGTTCTCTATTTGTCACTTCTTAATGCCTATACACTTAACTCGATTGCTAGTGACCTTATAGTTTTATTAACAATAATAATGACACAACACAATAAATTTCACAAGATTCTATTAAATAGTGACCACGAATCCCTGTATGTTATCAGAGTACAGTTTGTATAAAATTTATTCACACTAACCAATTATCGGTCGTAAGATTTGAAAACTAGCACAATATGATGTTATCAGTCAATTTAAAAGATAGTGTACTCACTACCCAATCAAGCACAATTTATGTTGATTTAAAATCAAAAACAAAAAAATTATATAATGACAGAATATGAATATCTCTATAAAAAAACGTATGTGTCCTGTAATTTTAGTCGGTCGCAGTACAATAGTCGAACTTGTTTCTTTAAAGAAAAAGCTTTCCCTGCTTGGTGCTGCACCAAACAGACAAAACTTTGAAGGCAGTAATTTTCTCAAGTGGGCGTCTATTGCACCCACCGAGTACTGTGTTACCTATCTGCCTTCGGACTGCCCGAGCTAGACCTACTAAAATCCTCAGGGCAGTCACTTTTCACAAAAACGTATTGGGTTTCAATCCACACCAATGAATTACGTTCTTTTTAGTTTAGACTTAGTGTCGCCAATATCCGAGTTCGGACCTGTTTTGTTTTGGTCTGGTTCTTATTGAAAGGCAAGTTACCAGTGCAGTCACTGATTCCTAGCCTGTCCGCTAATAACCTAATACCTCTCACTTTAGTCTTTCTTCCGTCTACCTAAGTCCTGTAATAAAAAAATACCCCTCCGGATTGGCACAAATAGGACCCTTCCGGACTAACAAAATCTAGACCCCTCCGGATTGGGACCCCTCCGAGTTAGTTAATATAAGACCCCTCCGGATTCGGACCCCTCCCTATTTGGAAAAAAATTTTTGACCCCTCCGGATTGGGAGCCCTCCGGTTTTGTAAAAGTAGCTTTTCGGAGACTTCCTTCTTTCAACCTATACCCCTCCGGATACGTTCTCCGATGCTATTATGCTGTTTGAATTAACTGGGAAGGCTTAACGATCCTTTCCTAGACCCCTCCAGATTGAATTTAAGTCTCTTATTTGACAATTCACACTAACGGTGAAGGGTCTTATCGCTCGCCTAACTTCGGCTCGATTAGGGTTTTGCTGTGCCTTTAGCCTTCCCTTTTCGTCTAGCACAGCCTAAAGTTACTTTATTCAACCGTTATTACCTTTTGGTAGGGGTATAAGGGCTTTTCTAAAAGAAATTTATAAAACGTGAAGGGTGTACCCTTCCAAATTGAGGAATTTGCTAAAAACAATCTCAAAAAATTTTCACGCTTACTTGTCCGAAAAACTTTTGTCCCTATCAGTAAGCTCAGCTAATTTCTGATCTATTGGTACCATGATCAACTCGATATGCTTAGTAGTTTCAAAGTTATTAACCAAAACGTCTTTTTTCTAAAGTCAAGAAATTTTTCTCTTATAGGTTCCGCCTACCTTTTTCCGCAATTCTGGTCTTTTCGACCTAAAAATTATTGATCCGAGCTCAAAAGGCCTATACTCTTCTAGTTCAATGCAAAAAACCCGATCTAAAACGCTTTAGTTGAAAAAATTTGCAAAAAAAAACTATGCTACCTGTACCCCTCCGGATTGATGAATCCACCAAATCAAACACGTTAAGTTCGATTTCTCTGCAACCCGGAAGGCTTTCGGGTAGCGGGTTTTAAAACTTGTAGATTCAATAGTGGACGTTGTCCGAACAACTATTTTTACTGTTATAACTCAAAAATTTTAAAAAACTTTCTGAAATTTTAGTGTTTCGTTTTCTCAAAAATCACGAAAATTTGGTTTTTTGTTCCAAATTAGTTCCAACCACTTCCGAACTAAACTTGACCGGTTCTATCTATTATGGTAGTGCAGTTAAGATATAACACACTATTTTAGCGCTTTTTTTTGTTTCAAAAACTATCGATGTCTCAAAATCGCGTCTCAAAGATGACCCTAAAAAACCGGTCTGCTTTCTGTGTTTTTCACTGAAAAAAAGGTATAAGAGTAATAATATAGGCTATATTAGTAATAATATTAGTTATACTATACCCCTCCGGGTTTGTTTAATATCCGAATTAAGGTGCTTAACTCGGATATTCGCAGTTCGGTGAAGGGTCACTACAGTGCAGCACTGTCGAGCCGCCCACAGATTACTATCTTACTTTTTGTACCAAAAGGGATACAAAACTTGTTAACGATACCCAACAGTCGATTGTTGTTGTCGTTCAGCCCCTTCCTGTTGCTCCTTGTACTGCTTGCCGGATCAGTCTTCTCCCAAGACCCTTCCGAATTGAGCGCAAATCAGCTGACCCTTCCGGATTGAGCGCAATTTATCATTAACGTGCTTAAATGCTCAAATAACCCTACAGTACAAGCCTCACAAACAGGCTACAAAATTGATCGTAACGATCCTGACTGATATAAATGCCTGTAACAACAATATATCTATCAACAACAACAGGGGGGTCGGATCACATCTTGTCTGGGGGGATGATTTCTACTGATTTTTTACTTTTTTACTGTTTTTGGTTTTTTCGGTTATTTTTTATGTTTTTTGTTTTTCTTGGGTACTATACTACTTTTTGTTTGGTTTTATATATATCTTTAAGTGTTTTTGGTCACAAACCTCTCAGGGAACGAGGGAATGGCCGATCCCCCCACCCCTCCTGGTTCGTGAATTTTCGGTCTTAACTAGTTTAAAAAGCTATTCACGGTAATCCGGAAGGCTTTCGCGTTCCGAACTACCCTTCCGCCCCGGCGGATTAGGCCTATTAAGGGCGTTAATGTGAGCATCCGCTCGGCGCGGAGTGCTCGTTAACGGTTCTGCCGGTCATGATGTTAAAAAAGAATAACACCCAGGAGCGCCATAAAAACATGTATGTAACATTCGCCCGGAAGATACATATCGACGGAAAATAAAACTAAGTCCTAAGACGACTGGCTAACGTCTGAACAGAGCTTTGTATGCTTTTCACCGTCTCTACCAAGCCAGTGCTTTTCGGTGGTCTTTTCTAACATCGGGTCGACAAAAACGTTACTGCTTTCGGCTTCGGTCAAAACACTCAAATTAACTAGATTACATGCAGAAATAGTGAGCTCATGGCTGGGTCTCAGTATCCCCAGACCACGAGGTCACTCCTAAAAACAGGGCTACTTCTTATTGAATTATTATTGTTTTTGTTCAGTAGATAAAAATCATCATCTCCATCGAAGATGGATCAACCCTTTCCCCCAACTCCTATCTTCTCACCCTCATCAAAATGAATCCAGTTGTTAATTAAATTCAATTCAGGACATGACAAGAAGCTAAAAGGTTATATAACAGTATAAAAGTTTCAGTTCCGAAACCCTTCCGGATTCTTGAATCCACTGAATCAAGCTCGTTAATCTTGATTTCTTCGTAATCCGGAAGGCTGTCTTTCACCCTTCACCGTTATCTGCAACGGCCTTGCAACTATTGTAGCGACACAATAGTTGCAACTCGGAGTGTTCTCTGTCAGCTCGGTGATTTGTTGTCGTTTTCTATCACAATTTCCGTACTTCTCGCGATCGCAGCTAATGTTGTTCTGTTGCTTTTCAGCTTTTTTTTTTCAAAATGGCCGTTTCTGACGTTTCTCAGAAATGTTACGTAATCACTTCGAAAATTTAAATTTTAGGAATTTCCGAATCCTTCAACCTTTACGTTTTGTTCAATCGTTCAAATTACGTTCTTAATCCTCCAAAATCACTAACTCGGAAGGCTCGCTGCTAAAAATGACTAAACTGCAGAGATTGCATTTTGGCACATTCTGGTCGAATGTCACATTGATTCGAAAGCATTTTTATTGGGACTACTCTTGCTTCACCGAAGACGAATGCATGTTGACAATCAGAAAAGCGTTTTGCTGAGCGCGAAGGCAGTCATCAGAGTTCCAATGAGTTGTCACCGAACAAGTGTAGTTCAACCTCATCCATTGGAAAATCAAAACAGGAACGAGGTATCTGAGCTAACCAAAAATTGGCAAAACTGAGTGCAATTCAATGATTCCGCTGAAAAATTCGCTTGGCAGTGGCTCTAACCACTGTTGACTACTGAATCGCCAGATAATTTAGAATAATAAGCGTGCCCGCCCGATATGCAGAAAGACAAGGCCGATATGCAGAAGCACGGACGATACAAAACTAAAAACCGAATGCAAAACAAACTGTGTAACAGAGTCTTTGAGTTATCATAAATCCGAAAGATGACAAGCAAAAACGACGGTTATTTTTCCTACCCCCCCCCCCCACCAGTGAAGTTTTACAAGCAGAGCCAAAAAAAAACAATTAAATGAAACCAAAATTTTTTTCCACTTTCCTCACCCATTTGATTTTCAAAATTGAAATAATTGCATGGCGAGGAAATTAACTAGTATGAACAGATTTTTTCTTTAAAATTTACATCCCTAAATCACGCATTCAGCCATAAAATACGTAAGCAACTACAGATATTGAAAAAATGAGCTCTTTTTCCTCTTGTCCCCCTATTTCACGCATGCTATCAATTTTGTGGTCTTTGTGGTTTTATAAGGTCAACTATGAACATAAAATATGTTTGTCATGAGATATCGGTCGGTTAATTTTTGTAACAATCGGCCAATTTTTGAATTTTTGTAACAATTTTTAAAATTGATTTATAAAAATACTCAGGTGCCGGGGGGATGTATAGGAAAGAGAGCCAAACAGTGAAATTAAAGAGTTGGGGAAGTGGAAAAGAGCCGAAAGTTGGTGCAAACATTAAGAAATGCTATAGCAGCATGTGCCATTTATAACTTAAAATATTATTGTTCATTTTTGCAACAACCATCTCTATCCCAAGTTTTCTATTACTAAACAACCAACCAAAGTTCAAAATATCAGTTTAGGCAATGTCTGTTTGTCTGGCTTGCAATCAGGTAAGCCGGTCTTTCCCATAGCTTAGCCCTCCCCGGCTCTTTTCCAGTTTCCCTCCCCCCTTTCAAAATACCGAGTTTTATGTTTGTTTTACGTGTTATTACGGCTAAATGCGTGATGTTACGCTGTAAAGTATGAAGAACAAATCTGTTCAGAATTGTCGATTCGTTCACCACGCCAAATTTCATAGCATTATGACAATGTTAAATAGACTTTCAGTTTTGAATTTGAAAGGGGGGGGACTGGAAAAGAGCCCCCTCACCTAGCCTAGTAACAAAACCTCTTTTCCATTCCCCCATTAATTGAATTTCAAGTTTGAAAAGTTAGCGTAGGGCAGCGACAAAACAATTTTTCAAAGTTGAAATAGAAATTATCGGGGGGGATTGGAAAGAGTCCAGAACACTCGAGCCGGGGGCGGATATATGCAGAAGCGGATTTAGGGGGGTGGCTTGCGGACGTTTCAACCCCTCAGGGATTCGTACCCCCTGCCGACCCAAAGGGTCCCCCCTTTGTACTATTTCGAGATATCCATTTGGATCCTAAAAAATTTCTAAAAGCGCCTTTGCCGCCAATGTAAGCTAGTTTTGCGAGGGGAGCACGCGCCAAAAAAACGCCATTTTGTTGGTCAAAAGCTTCCAAAAAATGCCTAAAAACGCCTTTTTCGGCCTGTTTTTTTGCCTGCGCCGCAGAAAATTTGGCCAAAATAGGGGCAAAACAGTGCTTTGGGAGAGCTCGAAAAATGAATTTGATCGGCCCAAAAAACAAAAGGTCGACAAAATTTTTGATTTTTTTTTTGAAAATCCGTCCTTCCCTCGAGAAAGCCCTGGCTCTTTTCCAGTTTCCCCTCTTTCAAAGTAACGAGTTTTATCTTAGTTTTACGTGTTATTACGGCTAAATGCTGGAAGTTACGCTGTAAAGTATGAAGAACAAATCTGTTCAGAATTGTCGATTTGTTCACCACGCCAAATTTCATTGCATTGTGATCATGTTAGATAGACTTTTCAAAATTGTTTTTGAAAGGGGGGAACTGAAAAAGTGCCAAAACCCTAGATCGGCTCCTGATTTTATGTGCTATAAATGACTGGGTAATGACGCTTTTTATAGTTATCAAATCTTCGCTTATTTAAGTTCAAGTTTTCAAAATTAAACAAGAGTGCTCGTATCAAAGCGAAAACCTGTATGTTCAGAGTGCCTTTCAGGGTCTATAGAGCATTATTAACTTGAGAACAATTGAATGTAACAAAATCATTTGATTGTTTTTTTAATTTGAGGATTTTTGCGAAAAGCATCCCACCACACGCCATATAAAGTACAAAGTGATAGATTTCGCTCCCATTAACAAATACATTATGGCAAATAAGCTTCCTTCAACCAATTTGGAAAAACTTCCAAGACAGATTACATCTTCGCTTAAGAGTTAGTTGCACAAATATATCGTGCGTTAATTGTCCCAAGTTGGCCAAAATGGCAATCTTTAATTTCCATAACATTACGAAAAATGATCACAAGTAAATTATCCTTTTGGCTCTTTTTCCTTCCCCCCCCCCACCTCACACGAGCATCAATTTTTTGGTGTAACGAGTGGTTTTACATGGTTAATTATGAACAGCGAATATGTTTGCCATGCCTTTTTCAGTCCGTATGCTAATTTTCATAACAATCGAACAATGTGAACAAATTTTTCATTGTAAAATTTTGCAAGTGGGGGGGGGGGAAAGAAAAAAGAGCCATCCTTTTGAATGTGAGCTCAAGATAACAATACTCTTTGAATAAAACAAATAATATCTATAAAAAAAGACTAGTTAAAAAGTCGAACGTTGTCTGAAGAGAAAATACCACCCGAGTACAAATATTCCACCTTGGTTCTTTTTCTTTCCCCCCTACCTGCACTTTTAAAAAAATATATGTTCACATTGTCGGTTTGTTATAAGGTTTGACTATTTAGTCAATGACAAACGTTTTTCGTCCTCAAATTCTACCTTGTAAAACCACTAGTTACACCATGAAATCGTTCCTTATGTGGGCTGGGGAGGAAATTATATGTTATAAGTTGAAGTTTTTTTTTTTGATTTTGGGTTGTTGTGTATAACATCCGCGCACACGCCATATAAAGTACAAAGTGATAGGTTGAGTATGAATACCTAACTTTTCGGAGTAATTTTTCTATTCACTTTGTCGAATCGAACTAAAATCTGGCATATGGACTAATTAGGCTATGATAAATGTTTGGTATTCATACTCAACCTTGTAAAACCACTCATTACACCATGAAAATGATGCTTAGGTGGGGTGGGGGTGTTGGTAGAAGAGAAGAATTAACTTTTCTTCGCAACGAAAGTCGGAACAAAAAACTGTAACAAGACTACTCGTATCAGAGTGAAGCCTTGAATATTCCGACTGTCTTTCAATGCCTATGGCGCAGTAAGCACATGAAAAAATTGTATGTGATAAGTTGAAGTTTTTTTGATTTTGGGTTTTTGTGTATAACATCCGCGCACACGCCTTATAAAGTACAAAGTGATAGAGTTCGATACTACTGTAACGGTCGCCTACTTTAGTCACAAATGAGGCTAAGAGGAGTATGCCCTATCACCATAAGCTCAGGAGTCAGGGACACTATCTCTTCTGTTTTTCTACCTCATGCGGTCGGAGCCAATTCGGTTCATTTGCGACATGAGACCACAAACTGTGTTACAGCTTAAAGGATTTTACCAAAATACCCCCCACTCTAGAAAAAAGAACGTCCCGATGGCCAGGTCTCGAAATACCTAAAACACGCAAACGCCATTAAAACAGGGTCGGAAACTTAAGTGTACCGTTAGTTTTTATTGGACAGTGGACCTTTGATCCATTTCAGATGGATCAACCTGAAGCTCGACTTAACTCAACATAATCACAAAAAATACATTCACGAAATTTAAATTAGCTACTCACATACCGACACAACCTCTAGAATTGAATAACTAATAATGGTAAAGCAACTCTAGAACTGATTTAAGGTAATTGAGCTTTAACTCAAGAAGTTTTTCTCCCCGGACCAGTGGGCAGCTTCAGCTGTTCATTTTCCCACTCAAGTATCACTCTGGTCCAAATGATCGTTCTTCTCTATAGCTCTTCTTGAATTCTTGACTTCCTATCGGGAACAAGATAGCTCTACTCGTGTCGCATAATTCAGCTAAAATTGCGAATAGCAAATTTTTTTCTCGTATTTTCCAGCAGCTTTCTCGCGAGTATAACTCTATTCTACTGTGTAACTTTTTCTCGTATTTTCAACTTTCGCGAGAAATTTCAGCATGCTGGGCTCAATTCGGAGTTTCGAAGAATTGTTTTGTCCACAAAAACCAAGGTTAAACGTTCAACTCAAGGTCAAACTCACAAGTATGACCGACTGGCAAACACTCTGGCAAGATCGATGTCCTCATCGCGCCCCGTCGTCATGTCAGTGAACCCCCAGAAAAATGAGTGCGTCTCAAGATACAGTGTCAGTGGTCATTTACAGACGTTTGCAGCAGGTTTAACTTTATCTACATCCCCAAAATTCACAGCCATGCAAAATTGTCACAATATAGCTCAACAGCAATCAAAATCTGCATCCAGCTGCACCCTGAAATCCAGCTTTAGAAGCTGTTCATTAAAATTTCTTTTGTTCCACACAACCAGAATTTTGTCATGCAGTAATTTGATTTATATATAAATATAGTATAATAATAACACTATTCTGTATTTTAAAATTTCTTTTCCGTGCCCTCAGATTTTATCTGAGTTCATACTCAAGCCCCTTTTTCCTTCCACACTCAAGACTCAAAAACCAGCCCCTGAGCACACTGCTCAGCTCACGACTTCCCTCCCCCCTACCGTCTTGGAGGTACTGGGTCCGGATGCACCCGACACAGTGAATTGCCTCGATAATTCCTCTTCATAGTCGGAACTGATTACGATCTCTTCCCATGCCTTCAGCTGTTCGTAGGCCCGCATCCATTCCCTTTGCTCTTCCAATCTTCTCGTCTGGTTCGGTAGACTCTTCACCCTGAATTCCCCGTTCAAATAGAAAGAGTTGTGCAAGCTTAAGCTCACATTCTTCGCCAGGTCCTCCTCCCGTATTGATTCTCTTGCTATTGTCTCTATACACTTTACAAACCCTTTTCCAACCTGTGGTTATCGCATTGCGATTGCTGAGCAAAGATCTCGTGAAGGCCTCCGGCCCAATCTCGACCAGCAACTGACGATTTTCCTTTTGATTATTCTTCATGTGATTCTTCGTCAACGTGTACAGCCAATTCGCCTCGCCTGAAACCATGAGAAGAGTCGTATGCGACTCCACACGTGTCTCACCTCACCTCCATGGGTACAGAGAATACTTTGCACGCAGTCTCAAACAACTCATGTCTCCGGCTATAGTCAATGGCATTTATCGACTCCACTGTTGGTGTCTTCGACTCCCGGTACTTTGTTACGTTCTCCTCAATCCATCGCAGCGCCACCATCGAGCTCACCACGAAGAGGGTGGCTTTTTGTTGTTGGTCGGGTAACCCTATCGACCAAAATTCTTCAACATCCCATATCAAGCAGTGGTTTGACTGCTCCGGGTACCACACTGCCAGCGCCAGACAATGACATGGGCATTCTCCGTGCGTCAAGTTGATGCTGCGGAGACTGCGCTCTCCTGAAGCCTCGAGGAAAAGCTCAAACTCCATCATCTTTGCATGCGTCGCGTCATTCTTGTCCACGGCTTGGGCGCTATTTGTCGTCTTCCCAAATCCTGTTTCAAGTGTCCTCTTTTTCGAGTGTCCTCTTTTTCGAAATCACGAGTGTCCTCTTTTTCCAAACTCAAGGAGTTCCTCCCCCCAGATCTCACTGAAGTCCTCCCTTCGATCCCCAGGCATCGCTCCCAGTACCTTCCGTAACAAACGATGTGAATGATGGAACATCCAGCCACAAGTAACGTAACGGATAATGACTTGGTAGACTGTAGGCCTCGCTCACGGGAAACCCCATCTCTGCGTCAAGACCGATTTTCCATCCCCTGCTTTTGGACCATCTGCAACACTCCAGTACAACACTCCACGCTTAACGCCGTCAACAGATGGTGCTCGGACTCTAGCATCTCCAGTGACTCTAGACTACACATCCTCGAGAAGAACCCCAATGCTGTCGCCAAATTCACTGTGGTGCACGCGTAACACTCAGCCACTATTTGCACCTCACTCTTCTCCTTCTCAAGGATGTCACCAAACCAAGTGGCCAGGTCTTTGCTTCGAAAAGACTGTAGCCTGACACAAGACGTCCGTCACAAGAAAGTTCTCCACCTTGACTCGCTAGATCGAGGCAAGTGCCTGGCTCCAGCTTCTTAGGCGACTCGTTCAGCTTGCTCATGACTCCTTCAGACTCTTTTCGATGAGTCAGGATCAATTTTTGTATCACGTTCAGATTCCCCAAACCCGAAATTTCCCTGATGACAGTCTTTATTGCTCCGTGACTTCTTCGTTCAAATTTGCCTGAGGATGTGGACACCAGGATGGTCTCAGCAACTTCCAGACAGTTCCCAAGTTCGTAGACAATATGTCATCTTTGCCTCCCAGCCTCAGCTCCACCTTCCACTCAGAACGCGGCACGCAGACGTTTTCGGGCACTTTCTCAAGCAGTAGACCTAGGCTCGGTCGCTCCCTTTAGGTCGGATCAATCTAGACTATCTTCTCTGTCCAGAACTTCAACAGCTCCGTAACTTCAAAAATTCATATAGGTAGCTCCTGCCTCCGCATCCAACAAGGGGTTGCGTGATATCCCCATCATATCGGACACATACTGATACTCCCCTCGCTTCGTGGGTCTCGAATAGTCTTCTACCAAAGCCAGGCCACGATGCACGTAATGACTCTCCTCGAATTTCTTGTTCGAGAGCAGTCGGATCTCGTCCAGTTTTCCATGGTTCTCCAGGGACTGCCTCGAACCATCCTCCTTCTCGATCCCAGTACTCTGATACACATTCAAGATGACGCTCGAGACTCTCTTCTCCAATGCTTTACCTCCCGCCTCACTTTGATAGCTTGCCTAGATGGTAGCATCAGGTATCACCGACATGATCCATCTCAAGAAACAGGTGACATTCTTCCTCCTCTCCAGACGCAATCTCGAACCGTTTCGAGCATCATACTGCGTCAGCATTCAATACACGTTCAGACAATGGTCGTCCAGTTTTAATTTATCGTACGAAGTCACTGGTTCTAGCGCCACTCCCGCCAAATTCCACGTGAACATCAACTCCCCGCCGTCCTCACAAAAGGTTCTTCAACTCTGGTTTATTCAATTCCACCCTCTGTTGGGTAGCCCAGATTTGACGTTTCCTGGACACCCCGCGATCAAGTTTTATCCAGCAACTCTCTAGTTTCTTTGCAGTATCCAGGACTATCCACCAGGGGCGAGCCAAATTGCTGATGAAGGACGGAACAGAGGTAGTCGACTCCTTGACGTTCGTGCTTAAGGTGAAAAAAAGTAGAAACAGTCGGATTAGGCCATGGCGGCTATCCAGAGTTTTTGGATGACGGGTTTCGAACGCGGTTGACGAGAGACGTTGGATACGACCGGTAGATATAACCAAACCATTCTGCCCGATAAAAAGTCGATACGATGATATACCTTTTGACTTTTTCACATGTTTTCCTGCAGCTAATTGACTACGTTCAGCTGGGAATGACTCTATCGGCAAAGTTCCAAAAATTATTCCTTTTCATTGACAGGTTCTGTTGGATCAATTAAGGCCTTGAAATGTTTGTACTTAGGTGAGAGTCTCAGCATTTATGCGACCAATTGCTTTATCTTGAAGAACGAGCTATACATTTTCCCAAGGGAGGGCAAAATGAGTCTAAACCTCGGTGAAGGAAAGAGACCTATAAACCCTCATTCAGGTCGTAGATTAGACCATCCTGCCAATTTTTCTCAGTAAGTCTCAATTCGGCTTGAAAAGCCAACCAGAAGTTTTCAAAAAAGATGGGACCTAGACCCAACTGCTTTGCTTGAGTGAGTCTGCAGTAACACCACCTCTAGCTCCTGTGTCAATGGGAATGTCTTTCCTAAAGTCATGGAACTATTAGTCAACCGATCTCGAGTCCAAAAATTCGGCTACTCGATTGAAAACAAACACGCGCTAAAGGACTGTAGTGCTGTCAGTCCACACGAAAACTTTAGAATTAATCAGTGCCAGTGCTTTCTCGATATCATCTTTCACACGAGTAGCAAGAAGCGCACCATGAATTTTCTTTGGAATTGAAGTTATCTTAATTGCGTTTACTCAGGATTCGCCGAAGACAGACGCAAATTTACATTTATACTGGGCGTTTTTAGGGTTTTCTGAGCGCAAAGGAAGGCTACGGAACAGAAAACGTCCAATGAGCTAAAACCGAACATGTGCAGTTGAACCTCATCTGCCAGAATATCAAAATAGCCGCGAGGTATTGTGAGCTGTCCTAGCACTGGGAAGCGAGGGTGCCATTCAGTGAATCTCCGACACCACTCATTTGGCAGTGGGTCGTCCCACTGTTGGCAACTCAATCGCCAGATACTTTTCTGTATCAACCGAATGCGTACGGTATACGGAGCGACAAGACCTATGGGGTCCAACCCGGACGACATAAAACTAAGAACCGATCGCTGTGTAACAAAGCTTTTGAGTTCGCGGTCAACACCTCTGCTCACAAACAACTTATCGGTGACGTGGTTACATTTGAGACCGAGAACTTGCAATGTGGTTTCGCGATTGATCGCAACGGTTAGAATTTCCTTAGTGTTGTTAGCGCTAGCATTAGGGGACTTAGTTTCAGAGCTCTGTTGCACAGCCTGTTACACGGAAAAAATCGGGAATATTGCTACCAAACTTTGTTAAATTCAATCTACCCAACAGAAACAGTTCAATCAAATTGCGATTTAACGTTGAAGCCGCTTCCATTTTTTTCACGGAGCCAAGATAGTCATTCACGTAGAAAATACTTAGCACGGCGTAAGGGGCGTCGGGATAACGATAACATTTTTGACGGCTGCTCGGCGAAGAGATTGAGTAGCAAAAATCGGAGATTCATTCGCTCCGAGTAATTGCCTGGTTTACTCAAATAAACTCACATCTGATGTGGGGTTATCCCGCCAAAAAGCCCAAGGAAGGTTGATAGTTTTCTGGCAACTCGACCTGCAATAAAATGCCTTCGATATCTGTAGAAACTTGTTCTCTTGGAAGCGCATTAAAACAAATAGCAGTTTTTGGAGTGGATCGGGCCGGCAGGAAGGGAGTTATTGAGCCAATTGTCGTGAAATTTAGACGCACTGTTCAAAACGTGCCAGATGTTGGCGCATTTGTTTGAATTCAAACCTTGGTGGTGCAGAACGCACTATTCTTAGTCCGAACGGTTATTTGAGTCCTGGAGGTTGACCGGAACTCCGTAAACCTTCTCTAATTCACGACAGATATCCAATGCTTTTTTTAGGTTTAAACTTTTTTGTAGACGCTTTACGAGATACTTTAGCTGAAGCAACGACGCGTAAAATTTATCTGGAAGATGAATATCGTCTTCAATCTAGAGCATTCCAAAAATGTAACGGCTGCCAATATGAAGTGTGCTAGTATCTAGATTTAACTGAGCACGCTTATCAGCTGCGGAACGATAATCAATTTGTTAAAATGTGCCATTTGACTCTAGCTCGTACCGTTTCTTCACTTGGTCGGCAAGTTTTACATTGCACTTGAAGGCGGTGGCTCGAAGACCAAACAGCGAAGGAAGCGGGCCACTGAGAACCCAGCCAATGGGCACACGTACAGCGTCAGGAAAATTTTGAATTCCTCCTTGAAAGTATTCGAGAGACTTGATTGTATGCAACACATCGTGCCCAATTATCATCTCAACGTCGTAGTAGTTGTGGACAGTTGATTTAATTAGCTGCAGATGTGGAACGTCAAGGTTTTGGAACTCACGCTCAAACTGTCTTTTACAAATGGCGTAATGCTGAAGGAGTATTCATGTTGGTCAAATTTGGCAAACAATTTCATTTCGACTTGTTACCTGGGGACGGATTCCGCCGACTTGAAGCCGTTCACCAGAATATCTTGCTTTTCCCCAGGTAAGTTTAAGCGCTGTGCAATGCTGGCCGACACCCATGATTTGGCAAAACAGGAAAAACACATAACAACAGCAGTGGTCAATTCTGTGCACGAACCTACTTCCAATTGAAGCACAACAAGAAGCTTTGTGAGTTTCCTGTAAAACGGCGACCCGGTGGCTACGTTGGTTGACAAAATTCGAGTTTCTTTCAGATTGTACTGCGCGTTTTTTTCTTTAATTTGGATGTTTTAAGTTTTGCTAGCGTTTTCCTCCTTGCTTAGAAGCTTTGCGCTGAAAACATTCTCTTCACCATGCAACAAGACATTATGAGTGCTTTCACAAGCAGACTCAGTTTAATTGCGGTCTTTAGGGCATTTCTGAGACATGTGGTCAGATTGCAAGCAAGCAAAACACAGCATAATTTGAGCAACACATTGACACTGTTGGGTTGCGGTGTTTTTCTTTAAAACAAAAAAACTTCAGAGTGGGTGTTTACCCTTACACTAGAGGCATGGAGCAATGGATCGTTTTTCTTCTGTGGGTGATTTATGGAAAACCAGTCTCATGGTTATCTTCAGGTCTCGACTGAATCTGACTGACAAGCATAAGTTCATGTCCAGGAGCTAGTCATTAAAGTCCAAAACTGTTGGCTGTCTCCACTATCTTTACATAGAGTGAAGAGACCACGACACTTTCTTATTTGGAGGCAGTTTTGAAATAACTTGATTAAAAACTGAAACTCTTTTTAAACCGTAGCCTAGCGATTTCCAAACCGCTGCGAGACTGGATATACAAGAAGCAAAACTAAGGATGCTTTCTGAACTTTGTACTTCGACAAGGGGAATAATCGAAAATTTCTCTAGATGAGTCTCACAACCATTTGTGACTGTTCGAATTTAATCTCGAGAGTTCTCAAGGCGTCTTTGTCAACGTTCCACTGTCTGCAATTTCAGTATTTACATTTTTTGCTTTATCTGAAACTTGGGTTTCGAGATATGTCATTTTGACAGCATTACTCGTCGCCTTTGAGTTGATTGCAGTCTTGAACTGACCAAACCATTCAAGCCACTGGAATGATTTTCCGTCGAAAGAAGACAACTTCCACTGAGCCCTTGCACCATTCTGGCTTAGTGTCAAAGTTTTCATTGGATCCTGATTAGCGGATGGTTTATTGCCTAGAGACGTGGTTGGCACAGACTGTTTCGATACAAATTTTTCAGCTGCATCAACGGTTTCGACTCGATAGTGGCGCGTATAGCGTGGGAAATACCGAAAAAAAAAATTTTCTCCACTAGAGAACGGTTGAAAATTCGATGGATCTACACATAATATGGGCTAGGGTGAACGTGACTGTTGATGGATTAACAGAATCAACAATAGTGCGTAAAAATTGTGTGTAAACAAAATTGGCACACGTAATCGGGAAGAAAGGTTGTTGAGCGCTGGGCATTGAGCTCGTTTGGATATTAGACTGATGGAAGCTACTCCCATAACCCTACAAAAAATAGTCACTGGTGAAATAATATTCCAAGTTTAAAATAGGACAAAAATTTCCCTGGACTATTTTCGCCGAAACAGGAAAAAGGAAAACGAGCCCATTTTTTGATTAAAGTGATAGAATGTTTGAGCTCGTCGTGCTTTTTTTCTCCCTGCGATTTTCAATTTTACAACTAAGAAGCTCTGACGGGAATTTTTTGTCATCCAAAGCTATTGTTGGCCTGAGATCAAGATTTGAAGTTGATATGCAGATTTTATACTATTTTTACTGAAAGTCGAAGCTTTCCCACGCACCAACTAATGTGAGTGAAATGAAAACGAAAATATAGCAAATGTTTTTCAATTTGTTTTCAGTGCTGATGTCTGACCTGAAAAAAACTTAGGTTCAATGACAAACAAATAAATTGCAGCAAAACGTTTCTGCTTCTCTAGTATTTTCTGTTTTTTGTCAGTTCTTTTTATAAAAACACGCTAAATAGTTTGATCATAGAAAGGACCTTTAAAAATGCTCAAAATTAATTTCCTATACCGCGGAAGGACACTGGGAAAAGTTTTAAGCCAGCGAAACACAACCTATTTTGGGCAACGAAATGAGCCTGTTTGGTTGCGGTGTTTTTCTTAAGAATAGAACGACTCCAGAGTGAATGTTTACCCTTACACTAGAGGCACGGAGGAATGGATCGTTTTTCACTTTTTGAGCCAACAGCAAAAATTTCTGCAAAAAATTTTTATGGGTATCTTCAGGTCTCAACTGAATCTGACTGACAAGCATAAGTTCATTTCCAGGATTCAGTCATTTAAGTCCAAAAGTGATGGCTGTCTCCAATAACTTTATCCAGAGTGAAAAGGAGACCACAACACTTTCTTATTTGAAGGCAATTTTGAAATAACTTGATTAAAAACTGAAGTTCTTTTTGAATTGTAGCCTAGCGATTTCAAAACAGCTGCGAGACTGGATATACATGAAGCAAAACCAAAGCTGTTTTCTGAACTTTGTATTTCGAGAAGGTGAAACATTAGAAGTTCCACTAAATGAGCCCCCAGCCGTTTGTGACTTTTTGAAATTCTTCTCCAGAATTCTCAAGGCGTCTTTGTACACCGTTCCACTGTATGCAAATTCGGCAACTGAATGCTTTGCTTTACCTGAAACGAGGGTTTTGAGATACGTCAGTTGGACATTATCACTCATCCCCTTTGAATTGATTGTAGTCTTGAACTGACCAAACCTTTCAGGACACTGCAACGTTTTTCCGTCGAAAGAAGACAACTTCCACTCAGGCAATGACTCTTCTGGCTGAGTGTCAAAACTAGTGTCAAAAAATTTATTGCAGTAAAGGATGGATGAAGAGATTTCTTGTTTCTTCGAGTAGTTTCTTTTCGAAGCACTGACTGCGTGAGAGAATAGGGCGAGAAAACTGTCCGTGTTTCGGAGTAGTTGTTTGAAGACATTGTGAATACTTGGGACAGTTGTGACTACTTGAAATCATCTTCATTGTGTCTACTCAAGCTTAGCCGATGACAGACGCAAGCTTACATTTGGAATAGTCGTTTTTTGGGTCTTTCGAAGGAATGCTGCAGAACAGAAAACGTCCAATGAGCTATCGTTGCAAACGCTTCCGGATTTTTCACGAAGCCAAAATAGTCATTCACGTAGAAATTACTTAGCACGGCGTAAGCGGCGTCGGGATAACGATCATGATTTTTGACAGCTGTACGGCGAAAAAATTGACTAGCAAAAGTCGGAAAATCATTCGCTCGGAGCAAATGCCTGGTAATGGTAATTCAATTTCACTCACATCTGATGTGGGGTTGTCCCGCCATAAAAAAAGCAAGGGACAGTTAATCGCTTTCTGGCAATCAACCTGCATTAAAATGCCTTCGACATCTGAGGAAACTGCGTATTTGTGCTTTTGGAAGCGCATCAAAACGAATAAACGTTTTTGGAGTGGATCGGGGCCGGCAGGAAAGGAGTTATTGAGCCATTTGTCGTGAAACTTGGACGCACTGTTCAAAACGTGCCAAATGTTGCCGGATTTGTTCGGGTTTAAAACCTGGTGGTACAGAACGCACTATTTTCATTCCGAACGGTTACTTAAATCCTTGGGGTTAACCGGAGCTACGTAACCCTTCTCTAAAACACGACTGATAACCACTGTTTTTTAGTTAAATTTTTAGACGCTTTTCGAAGCTGGAGCAACGACGCGTAAAATTTTCCTGGAAAATGAATATCGTTTTCAACCTAGCGCTTTCCGAAAATGTAATGGCTGCCATCATGAAATGTGGTAGTATCAAGATTTTTCTGAGCACGCTTATCAGCTGCAGAACGGGGATCAGCTTGTTTAAATGTCCCGTATGACTCTAGCTCGTACCGTTTCTTCACTTGGTCGGCCAATGCTACGTCTTCAACATTGCACTTAAAGGAGGTGACTCGAAGACCAATTGGCAAAGGAAGCGGGCCACTGAGAATCCAGCCAATGGGCATTCATACAGCGTCACGAAAATTTTGATTTTCTCCTTGAAAGTATTCGAGAGGCTTGATTGTATGCAACACATCCTGCCCCATTATCATCTCAACGTCGGAATAGTTGTGGACGCTAGGTTCAGTTAGCTGCATATGTGGTAATTTCTCTGGCAGAATGGGAATGTCAATGGTGTCGGAACCCACGCTCAAGCTGTCTTTGACAAACGGCGTAATGCTAAACGTGTGATTTGTTACTGGGGACGGATTTCGTCGACTTGAAGTCGTTCACCAGAATATCTAGCTTTTGCCAAGTTAAGTTTGAACGCTGTGCAAGGCTGGCCGAGACCCATGATTGGGTAAAACAGGAAAAACACATAACAAAAGCAGTGGTCAATTCTGTGCACGAACCTACTTCCAATTGAAGCACAACAAGAAGCTTTGTGAGTTTCCTGTAAAACGGCGACCCACAACTCTACAAAAAGTAATCACAGGTGAAATAATATTTCAAGTTCAAGCTCAAGACAAAAATTTCCTTGGAATAAGTTCCCCGAAATAGGAAAAAGGAAAACGAGCCCATTTTTTTGATTAAAATGATAGAGTATTTGTGCTCGTGGGGTGCTTTTTTTTCTCAATGCAACTATCGATTTTACAACTAAGAAGCTCTGACGGAAATTTTTTGTCATCCAAAGCTATTGTTAGCCTGAGATCAAGGTTTGAAGATTATATACAGATTTTATACTATTTTTGCTGATATTCGCAGCTTTCCCACGCACCAAATAAAATGAGTAAAATGAAAACATATGTATAGCGTATGTTTTTCAATTTGTTGCTAGTGCTGAGTTCTGAACTGAAAAAAAACTATAGATTGAAGGACAAACAAACAAATTGCTGCAAAAAATTTGTGCCTTTATAGTATTTTCAAGTAATTGTCAATTTTTGTAATGAAAACACGCTGAATAGGTTGATCTTAGAAATGCTATTTCAAAAAAAGTTCACTTAAAAGTCTTTTCCCACACTGGAGGAGGATGTTTTTTTTTCTGAGTAAGTTTTTATTTTTTTTTGTAAACGAAAGCCAATAAAAATTTAAGTTTTTGGGATTTAAAAAAACTCTCGTTACTCACAAACTCCGAAAAAATGGAATTCAACGCAAAAAAAGTCGTTTCCGGAACAATAAAATTAGTTTTTTGGACAATATAATTGATTTAAACAGATTTAAGAGGACTTCATACAATATTTCTACAAAGGTATTCTGAAGCAAAAAGTTCTCGTTCTACGACATATTTGCTACGTTCGATGACAAATTTTGCGTTTTTTTCCCGATTCGGCGGGGCGGTTCTTTTGAGTTTGGATGTCCTAAATTTTTGCTAGTGTTAATATCTTTGCTTAAATGCTTTGCGCTGAAAACATTCTCTGCACCATGCAACAAGACATTATCAGGTGGCAAGCAAGCAAAACACAACCTATTTGGTTGCGATGTTTTATTTAGATACAGAACAACTCCAGAGTGGATGTTTACCCTTACACTCGAGGCACGAGCAATGGATCGTTTTTGCCATTTTTGTTGCAGCAGCAAAATTTTGTGGGTGATTCATGGAAAACCAGTCTTATGGTTATCTTCAGGTCTCGACTGAATCTGACTGACAAGCATAAGTTCATGTCCAGGAGCCAGTCATTAAAATCCAAAACTGTCGGCTGCCTCCAATGTCTTTGTACCGAGTGAAGAGACCACAAAACTTTCTTGTTTGGAGGCAATTTTGAAATAACTTGAGTAAAACTGAAAATCTTTTTAAATCGTAGCTTAGCGATTTCAAAACAGATGTGAGACTGGATATACTTGAAGCAAAACTGAAAATTCTTTCTGAATTTTGTAATTTGAGAAGTGAAAACATTGAAAGTTCCTCTAGATGAGATCCCACAACCGTTTGTGACTGTTCGAATTTCTTCTCCAGAATTTTGAAGACGTCTTTGCACAGCGATCCAGTGTATGCCAATTCGGGAATTGAATGCTTTGCTTTACCTGAAACGAGGGTTTTGAGATTTGTCAGTTGAACTTTTTCACTCATAGCCTTTGAGTTGATTGCAGTCTTGAAATGACCAAACCATTCAGGCCACTGCAAGGATTTTCAGTCGAAAGAAGACAATTTCCTCTCAGGTAATGAACCCTTCTGGCTTAGTGTCAAAAATTAAGCTAGATCCTAGCTAGAGAACGGTTGAACATTCGATGGTTGTGTGACATAATATGAGCTAGGGGGAACGTGACTGCTGAAGGTTTAACAGGACCAACGTTAGTGGGTAAAAATTGTTGGTAAACAAAAATGGCACACGTAATCGGGAAGGAAGGTTGTTGAGCACTGGGCATTGAGTTCGTCGGGATATTAGACTGATGGAAGCTACTCCCACAACTCTACGAAAAGTAATCACAGGTGAAATAATATTTCAAGTTCAAGCTCAAGACAAAAATTTCCTTGGAATAAGTTCCCCGAAATAGGAAAAAGGAAAACGAGCCCATTTTTTTGATTAAAATGATAGAGTATTTGTGCTCGTGGGGTGCTTTTTTTCTCAATGCAACTATCGATTTTACAACTAAGAAGCTCTGACGGAAATTTTTTGTCATCCAAAGCTATTGTTAGCCTGAGATCAAGTTTTGAAGATTATATGCAGATTTTATACTATTTTTGCTGATATTCGCAGCTTTCCCACGCACCAATTAAAATGAGTAAAATGAAAACATATGTATAGCGTATGTTTTTCAATTTGTTGCTAGTGCTGAGTTCTGAACTGAAAAAAAACTATAGATTGAAGGACAAACAAACAAATTGTTGCAAAAAATTTGTGCCTTTATAGTATTTTCAAGTAATTGTCAATTTTTGTAATGAAAACACGCTGAATAGGTTGATCTTAGAAATGCTATTTCAAAAAAAGTTCGCTTAAAAGTCTTTTCCCACACTGGAGGAGAATGTTTTTTTTTCTGAGTAAGTTTTTATTTTTTTTTGTAAACGAAAGCCAATAAAAATTTAAGTTTTTGGGATTTAAAAAAACTCTCGTTACTCACAAACTCCGAAAAAATGGAATTCAACGCAAAAAAAGTCGTTTCCGGAACAATAAAATTAGTTTTTTGGACAATATAATTGATTTAAACAGATTTAAGAGGACTTCATACAATATTTCTACAAAGGTATTCTGAAGCAAAAAGTTCTCGTTCTACGACATATTTGCTACGTTCGATGACAAATTTTGCGTTTTTTTCCCGATTCGGCGGGGCGGTTCTTTTGAGTTTGGAAGTCCTAAATTTTTGCTAGTGTTAACATCTTTGCTTAAATGCTTTGCGCTGAAAACATTCTCTGCACCATGCAACAAGACATTATCAGGTGGCAAGCAAGCAAAACACAACCTATTTGGTTGCGGTGTTTTATTTAGATACAGAACAACTCCAGAGTGGATGTTTACCCTTACACTCGAGGCACGAGCAATGGATCGTTTTTGCCATTTTTGTTGCAGCAGCAAAATTTTGTGGGTGATTCATGGAAAACCAGTCTTATGGTTATCTTCAGGTCTCGACTGAATCTGACTGACAAGCATAAGTTCATGTCCAGGAGCCAGTCATTAAAATCCAAAACTGTCGGCTGCCTCCAATGTCTTTGTACCGAGTGAAGAGACCACAAAACTTTCTTGTTTGGAGGCAATTTTGAAATAACTTGAGTAAAACTGAAAATCTTTTTAAATCGTAGCTTAGCGATTTCAAAACAGATGTGAGACTGGATATACTTGAAGCAAAACTGAAAATGCTTTCTGAATTTTGTAATTTGAGAAGTGAAAACATTGAAAGTTCCTCTAGATGAGATCCCACAACCGTTTGTGACTGTTCGAATTTCTTCTCCAGAATTTTGAAGACGTCTTTGCACAGCGATCCAGTGTATACCAATTCGGGAATTGAATGCTTTGCTTTACCTGAAACGAGGGTTTTGAGATTTGTCAGTTGAACTTTTTCACTCATAGCCTTTGAGTTGATTGCAGTCTTGAAATGACCAAACCATTCAGGCCACTGCAAGGATTTTCAGTCGAAAGAAGACAATTTCCTCTCAGGTAATGAACCCTTCTGGCTTAGTGTCAAAAATTAAGCTAGATCCTAGCTAGAGAACGGTTGAACATTCGATGGTTGTGTGACATAATATGAGCTAGGGGGAACGTGACTGCTGAAGGTTTAACAGGACCAACGTTAGTGGGTAAAAATGTTTGGTAAACAAAAATGGCACACGTAATCGGGAAGGAAGGTTGTTGAGCACTGGGCATTGAGTTCGTCGGGATATTAGACTGATGGAAGCTACTCCCACAACTCTACAAAAAGTAATCACAGGTGAAATAATATTTCAAGTTCAAGCTCAAGACAAAAATTTCCTTGGAATAAGTTCCCCGAAATAGGAAAAAGGAAAACGAGCCCATTTTTTTGATTAAAATGATAGAGTATTTGTGCTCGTGGGGTGCTTTTTTTTCTCAATGCAACTATCGATTTTACAACTAAGAAGCTCTGACGGAAATTTTTTGTCATCCAAAGCTATTGTTAGCCTGAGATCAAGGTTTGAAGATTATATGCAGATTTTATACTATTTTTGCTGATATTCGCAGCTTTCCCACGCACCAAATAAAATGAGTAAAATGAAAACATATGTATAGCGTATGTTTTTCAATTTGTTGCTAGTGCTGAGTTCTGAACTGAAAAAAAACTATAGATTGAAGGACAAACAAACAAATTGCTGCAAAAAATTTGTGCCTTTATAGTATTTTCAAGTAATTGTCAATTTTTGTAATGAAAACACGCTGAATAGGTTGATCTTAGAAATGCTATTTCAAAAAAAGTTCGCTTAAAAGTCTATTCCCACACTGGAGGAGAATGTTTTTTTTTCTGAGTTAGTTTTTATTTTTTTTTTGTAAACGAAAGCCAATAAAAATTTAAGTTTTTGGGATTTAAAAAGACTCTCGTTACTCACAAACTCCGAAAAAATGGAATTCAACGCAAAAAAAGTCGTTTCCGGAACAATAAAATTAGTTTTTTGGACAATATAATTGATTTAAACAGATTTAAGAGGACTTCATACAATATTTCTACAAAGGTATTCTGAAGCAAAAAGTTCTCGTTCTACGACAAAAGTTAAGCTGTTTAAGAATTGTTCACCTGGCCTTTTGCATGCAAAAATATTGAAGAATTTTGGGCTCTTTTTCCTTTTCCCCCCCACCTGCAAATTTTTACATGTAAATTGGTTGACCACATTGTCCGATTAATATGAAAATCTACATACAGACTAATACACATATTTGGTCTTCATACTCAACCTCGTAAAATCACTCATTAAACTGATAAGTTGACACTGGCGTGAGGTGGGGGGAAAAGGAAAAAGAGCCGAAATTTGTTCACTTGTTCCCGCTGACACATTTTTGTGCAATTTATCTTGAGAAAAATCCCTTTAAATTGATTTCCGTATACCGAGTTCGGCTCTTTTTCCTTCCCCCCCCCCCCCCCCACCTGCAAATTTTTATATTTGAAGTTACTGCTCACTTTGTCCGATTGTCATGAAATTTGGCATGTAGACAATTAGGCCATGACAAACATATTTGGTCTCCATAATTAACCTTGTAAGACAGCTCGTTAGATCATAAAATTCATCTTTGAGTGAGGTGGGGGGGGGGGGGGGAGTAAAAAGAGCCCCGAGTTCGAAAAAAAAACAAGAAACGAGCTAATTCATTTTTCAGACAATTTTGATCCGTTTCAAATCTCTCTATTATCCCTTTTAGTTATCCATGTTTCAGAAATTTGTTCATTTTTTGACCTTGACACCTTGTGTTGCAAATTAGAACATCAAAATTCATTCATAAAGGCAGTAAAAATCACAAGCGATCAAAGGGAGGAGGAAACTGAAAAGAGACGAGAATTTGGAGAGAGGAATTTTTTTGCGTTTTTATCCTGAGTGGCTCACTCATTGAGTAATTTCAGATAACGTATACCGTCTGTTCGTCACGCAATCTTATTTTCGGTCGGATACATTCGTACAACTTCTTAGTATAATACCAATCTTAATCCTACTCTTTCATCACCTAGTCTCAAAAGATCTAGTTTATACTGGTGTTTGCGAGTTAGACATCAGGAACTTTCTTGAAGGGGAACAACTGTCTACTAAGTTATATTTATTTTGTTCTAATGCTGAAACTATGAATAGGTTCAGCGTTACAAATTATTTTAAGTGTTACCTTCGAGATAGTTTTATCAATAATATAAATGGATATAAATACTACTTTTAAACTGGGTGATCTTGCCAAGATCTACTCTTGGGTGATCGTGCCAAGATTTCAGATCTATGCAATGATGTGTTAATTTCGTTAAGCTAGAGCGGGACTACGTGCAAGATGGAGTTCGACTTCTTTTGTGTTAAGCGCCAAGTGACTAGGATCCGTTATGTGAAGTTAACATCGAGTTAGCCATTGTTCTTCTTCAGTGGGTTCCTTTGCTGCGATGTTGAGTTCATACGTTAAATCATGTGAGGGTTAGGACTACGGCAACAAACCAATAGGCTTACCATTCCAAACTCAGAGGGTCGTCGAATTTTCAACTCCCTTGCAGCCCGTTCCTCTTGCTCTAAGAAACTTTTTACATTGCATTTTACATTAAATCTAAACCTGGTTAGTGAGATCAGTTTTAGTTTTAATATGTATGTTATAAGTTGTTTCTGCAAAAGCGTTTTTTTTTTAGTTTTCGAACATTTAAAGAGTCGCTCCTCCATCAAAAATAGGATTGTGTGTCATAGGCTAGGTAAAACGGTGGGTTAGGCCGGCTATAAAGCATGCTCACGACGACCTAATGGTGGATGAGGCCAGTTGAGGGAGTATAATTTTACTGTCTCTTTGAGCAGAGTCTCCTTTCGTGCCCAACTTTTGTTTCTAATTTATCAGGTGTTTTTCTCTTTCTGGTTTTTGGTTGTGTCCTTTTTGTCAAAATGGACTGTTGTGTTTTGGGTTATTCTTTTGAGTTTTTTGTGTTTCCAGTGATTTTATTAATAATTGAAAGTGAGTTTCAAAAAAAATTTAACCAGTTTTGAACTGGGTTTAATCTGGTTTGGATACCGTGGGGCTTTTCATTTATGCGGTTGGTTTTGTGGCGTTAGTCAGCTGCGTTGGTAAGTATAAGCTCATTTATAATTCCTTCCAACCGAGTTAAAGGAAAGTTTGAAAAATGTGAAAACAAGTTAAAGTTGTTATCAGTTAGTTTCTGAAACAAGAATTCATTTATTAAACATTTCTACGTAAGCGATGTACTCAAATTTTGTGGAAAGAGTGTTAGGAAATGTGGGCGAGTGAAGAGAAATAGCAATATAAAAGAAGCACACATAAGAACGTTAGTTCTCATCTTTTTATATTGCCTTATTAATTTACTACTTCATATTTTACTGAAGAATTATCAAATTACTGCAGTTTGCATTAATTTTATTTCGCTGAGATTCTTTGCTGTTATGGTTAAGATAGAACCATAACAGAAGATTTTTTTAATTTTGTTTTTGTTTTATCTTTTGATGAGTGCCTGGTGAAATCTGAAAAATAAATGTGAAACACACATTTAGAAACAGTGAGTGTCATATTGTTTTGTGTTAGTAGTAGTAATAAAATTTATACTTACGAGGGGTCATGTTCAGGATAAAATCCATTGAAGAAGTTAGTTTTATCGGTGTCGTCCGATGTTACTCAAAGATTAGCAAGTATGCGTATTACGTTTTTTGTGCGAAGCAGTGGCTAAAGAAGTTCAAGCGCTCTGATGATTTCTATTTCTTCGTTGGTAGCTAAAATTTCATGACTAGGATTTTGAATGAGGTTGAAGGTTTGTGATTTAATTTAGTGTGGTGGATTTTTTCTAGTAGAGCTACTTCAACGGGCTGTACTTATTCTTGGGGAACGATGATGGGTCAGGCGTATTTTAGTGTAAAGGTGTTCGTTAGTGCGCAAAATATGTACATCTGTCAAATATAATCAAAAATTCTGAGGATGCCATGCAAGTTAGTTGATATGATGCAATGTGTGAAGTTCAAGAAATAGGGTGATGTGTATTTTGAGTTTAAGAACAAAAATTGGCGATGCGGCTTACGGAATGGTGAACTGTGTATGTAGTGTCTTTGTATAAACTTATAATATCTGTACTTGTGGGTTAGTGTTTATTTTTAACTTGACTTCTTGTGAACAGTAAATATTCTTTTCCTTGGGTGTGAGATGTTAGTTATTAGTGCGAGGTGATTGAGTTTATGAAAGAATTGTTCATAGGCTTGAGTGTTTTTTAGTGCGTGATCTATGATTTGGTCGAACTTTTTGGTAGTGCTATCAAAATGGAATACACATTCTGATTCCATGTAAAAATTTTCAATTAGTTGAGAGTTAATGTTTGAATCATCGTCATACGGGGAATCTTCCATTTACCTGGTGACAGCGTGGTCATACTACTTAATGGAACATCGTTTTGCTATGAATCTGTTTAGTGTTTGGTTTAAGCTTATAGTGGTGCAATGATTTTCATGCAGTGCGGTGGTTAGGTGGTGAATGATGTTGTAACAAAGTTCGTCATCAGCGGGGTTGTTTTTAAGGGAGTTTTTGGTGGGTTAGTAAAATCGTAATAGGAGATCCAGGATAGTATAGGGAGTATGGTAAAATTATTGACGTATGGCGTATGTGGGTTTTCATTTGCGGTATTGTAGTAAGTATATTTGCGGAAAAAAGGGAAAATTTTGATAGAGGAAATCTGGGGTATTAGTTTGTTGAGGATGATGGCACTATAGTCGGGATGGTCCTGGGCGACTAATTAGAAATTGAGGTGCAGCGTTAGGGTGCTTGCGTTTCATGGAAACTTTTTGGGCTCGTGTGGGTGCAATGTGAACTGAGGGAGTAGAGAATTTGGAAGTCGAAGCTGAATGAGTGAGTTGATGAATTGTTAATGAGTTAATTGTGTCGTGAATTTGCTGAGATTTAAAATTATCTAAGTTACGCTCATTTTGATCGTCTGTGATAGGGCTGGGTGCATCGGGCTCGTTACTTGACAGAGGGGAGAGGATGATGGTAGCTTCAGTGTGGGAAGAGGGGGAAAGATATGGTTCATCAGGGATAAAGCGAGTTATAGGCTGGAAAGGTGGTTGAGAAAAATTAGTTGATATTGCGTATAATATAGTCAACCTTTCTAATATGCAGTAGAGCCATCCTACAAACGCTGGGAGTTCGCTTTTGATGTTTTTATTAAGTTGAAATTTTTATCTGGTGAAGTCTCTTGTGGACCGTGCTTTTTTCCATTGAGATATAAATACAGTCTTTAATAGTTTTGAAGTAACCACTAGCCTTGTCGGTAGATGTCAGAAAAACCTGCTGTTTCAGCGAGTTTTCGTAATTTATGATCAATTCATTGTCTTTGTATCATTGTAATCATTTTAGCGAGGAGTACTTGCAATGGTTGCCTTTTTAAATGTGATGTTGTTTGACGGATTTACAATAAATACCTTTTGATCGTAAGTCTATGTTCGGATTTCGAGCGATTGCCCGAATGCTTTCAGGTGAAAATTTCTTTAAAGGTCTCATTATTGTACTGTACGGAGTTTAATCGTAATTTCGAATTTTCTGTAATATCGATACCTAGAGGGTCTGGAACTTTTTCATCTGTAGATTTTACTGGATTATTTTGTCTTTGATATTTTGGTGTACTGCATCTATAGTTTTGATTTTGTGCGTTTGAAAATTGAGAATTATTTCGATATGGTGACTGAGAATAGTTTATTGATCTGTTCTGATAGTTCTTGTTTCTATTCCTAGAATTGTCAAGGCCTCTTTTATTATAATTTGTAAATTATGGTTCATTGATGGAGTAGTTTTGTGATCACTTATTCGAATAAAGTCGATTTCGATTATTTGAATAATTTCGATTTCAATTATTCGAAGGAATCCTCGAACAAACTTTGGAACAGTATCTATTTTGAGAGTTTGAATGTCAAAGGCTTCTATTATTCATTGAATAAATACCCTACTTCTAATTGAGTTTGATCTAAATTAATTGTTTCTGTACTGTTTATTTTGACTTATTGATCTGCTATACCTACTTTGCGAGAAATTTTGTGAATTTTGTCAATCTGGTGATCTTCCGAGAAAGATATTTCGATAGGATGATTGAAACCTGTTATTGCTATAGCTATTTGAAAGTGGTTTTCTAAGCTATTGTTACTTTGAACGTTTTTTTCTGGTAGATTTTGATCTTTTTCTCGCATTGGTAAAACGATTTGTTTGAATCTCTGTGTTTTTGTCTGCTATCAGCGGTGCTATGTCCATATCTGCAACAATTGTTACACTTTTTTTGAATTATAGTTTGCCTTTGAAATTTGGATTATTTTCGTAAATGATTAAGATTAGCTTTCTCTGCTAATTATCATAGTTTTGTATATTTTTAATATGTGAAATTTTTGTCCGAACTTTGTTTACATTTTGTAGTTTTAAATTTTTGGTTTCTGCTAATTTCACTGTAACTTTGGCTTGTGCTAGTTTATCTACTAGTTTTCGAAAATCTCTATTGAGTTTTCGGATTGATGATGGATGTGATGATCTCTCTTTTATTGCAATTTTGCGTAATTGTGGTTTTAGAGTCATCATTAAAACTTCGGTCATTTTCGTGTTTTTATAATCATGAGTCTTGAGAGAATAAATTTTCCGTACTAGTGTTTCAATTCTCACATCGAGTTGCTCTAATGTTTCAATTGGAAGTCTGCGAATTTTGTTGAATAAAACTCTTTGATGTTTTTTGTTTCTTTCAGCGTCAAACATTTTTGAGAATTCTTGTGCGAGTCGTTTCTAGTCAGATCTTATTTCTATAGGTAAAACTGAAAACCAATTTTGACATGCGCCCTCAAGTGTGGTTTGAATTCATGCTGTCCGCCTATGTGTCCAATTTAGATGGACTGGTATGTCGACTGGTTCTGGTCCTTTATTTAAAATTAAGTTTGCTGTAACTAGATTTGCGTTTTTTTCAACCGAACATTCAGGGTCTGTTTCTGTGAACACCATGATTGGTTCATAAGATGTGATAGATGATCCACCCATAAAAATCAAATTCATTGTCATTTGAAGTGATTTTGCTGTGTTTGATACCTTGGTAAAATTTGTTGGTTGAGTTTTCGTAATTTCATGTTGTTGTAAAAATTATGTTAATGGAATTTCATTTTGCATTGAATTAGGTTGGTAAATTTGAGTGTTTGTTTGATTATGTGATTTTATTTTATTATTATTGGTTTGTGTCACATTTTTGTCATTGGTAAGGCGTTGTTGTGTTTGCCTTGTTTCCTCTGAGTTTATATTGGGTTCAAAAACATCTGGTTGATAAATATTATGTGTTTGAGCAGTATTATTCCAATTAATTTTTCGTGAAATACTATTGTACTGTTGTTAGTTTTGGTAGAAACAAATTTCATCTTCGGCATAGTGAGGCGGACTTTGTGTGAACTTCTTGTTTGTTGAATTTTTGTTTTGTTGAAAAAAAATGGTAATTTCTGGTGCGGTCTGCTGGAGTTTTACTTTTTTCATTAAAGAATACTGATTGAGAAATTGGCTGTGGTCTTTTTAGGTTCTAATTACGTTCCTGGGGTTGATTTTTTAATGTGTAAAGTGGCTTTGCTATTGGTTTGTTGATTTGTTTGTTTGTGAATAAATCATAATTGTGATTTGCGAAATTATTTCTGCTTACGTCTTCTTAATGTTAGATTGTCCTGTTTTAGTTATTGTTCTATTCGTTTGATAATCCATATGAAACTATTTTGGAACAATGGATGGTTTTACTGTTTATTGTAGTGTTTTTTATGGAAAGGGGGTTTTTTCTTGTCAGTGTTGAATGAATTGATAAAATATTTTGTTGGTTGTTGTAGGTATTGTTTCTACTATTTCTTCGTTTAGAAAGTGTGATGGGGTTTGAATATCCTAAATTTTTAGTACCAATAAAAGTTTCCAGTGTGTTTGTAAATTTTGAATTTGAACTATTATTACTTGTCCTGTCAATATATATTGTGTTATAACATAAGGGCGTGGAGTTACTTAAGGTTTTAAATTAAAAATCAAAAGATAGCCGGAATGATTTGTTTTAAAGAAATTTTAAATTATTACAAAGCAAGGAACATTTGCGGTAGTGAAAAAAAACAAATTTGCGGGAAAAAAATTAAATTTATACAGAGGAAATCTGGGGTATTAGTGTGTTGAGGATGATGGCACTATATTCGGGATGATCCTGGGCACCTAATTAGAAATTGAGGTGCAGCGTTAGGGTGCTTGCGTTTCATGGAAACTTTTTGGGCTCGTGTGGGTGCAATGTGAACTGAGGGAGTAGAGAATTTGGAAGTTGAAGCTGAATGAGTGAGTTGATGAATTGTGAATGAGTTATTTGTGTCGTGAATTTGCTGAGATTTAAAGTTATCTAAGTTACGCTCATTTTGATCGACTATGATAGGGCTGGGTGCATCGGGCTCGTTACTTGACTGAGGGGAGAGGATAATGGTAGCTTCAGTGTGTGAAGAGGGAGAAAGATATGGTTCATCAGGGATAAAAGGAGTTATATGCTGGAAAGGTGGTTGAGAAAAATTAGAAGATATTGCGTATAAAATAGTCAACCTTTCTAATATGTAGTAGAGCCATCCTACAAATGCTGGGAGTTGGTTTTTGATGTTTATGAAGTTGAAATTTTTATCTGGTGAAGTGTCTTGTGGACCGTGCTTTTTCACATTGAGATATAAATACAGTCTTTAATAGTTTTGAAGTAACCACTAATCTTGTCGGTAGATGTCAGAAAAACCTGCTGTTTCAGCGAGTTTTCGTAATTTATGATCAATTGATTGTCTTTGTATCATTTTAATCATTTTAGCGAGGAGTCCTTGCAATGGTTGCCTTTTTAAATGTGATGTTGTTTGTCGGATTTACAATAAATACCTATTGATCGTAAGTCTATGTTCGGATTTCGAGCGATTGCCCGAATGCTTTCAGGTGAAAATTTCTTTAAAGGTCTCATTATTGTACTATACGGAGTTTAACCGTAGTTTTGAATTTTCTGTAATATCGATACCTAGAGGAACTGGAACTTTTTCATCTGTAGATTTTACTGGATTATTTTGTCTTTGATGTTTTGGTGTACTGCATCTATAGTTTCGATTTTGTGCGTTTGAAAATTGAGAATTATTTCGATATGGTGACTGAGAATAGTTTTTTGATCTGTTCTGATAGTTCTTGTTTCTATTTCTAGAATTGTCAAGGCCTCTTTTATTATAATTTGTAAATTATGGTTCATTGATGGAGTAGTTTTGTGATCACTTATTCGAATAAAGTCGATTTCGATTATTTGAATAATTTCGATTTCAATTATTCGAAGGAATCCTCGAACGAACTTTGGAACAGTATCTATTTTGAGAGTTTGAATGTCAAAGGCTTCTATTATTCATTGAATAAATACTGTACTTCTAATTGAGTTTGATCTAAAGTAATTGTTTCTGTACTGTTTATTTTGACTTATTTTGTGAATTTTGTCAATCTGGTGATCTTCCGAGAAAGTTATTTCGATAGGATGATTGAAACCTGTTATTGCTATAGCTATTTGAAAGTGGTTTTCTAAGCTATTGTTACTTTGAACGTTTTTTTCTGGTAGATTTGATCTTTTTCTTGCATTGGTAAAACGATTTGTTTGGTTCTCTGTGTTTTTGTCTGCTATCAGCAGTGCTATGTCCATATCTGCAACAATTGTTACACTTTTTTTCGAATTATAGTTTGCCTTTGAAATTTGGATTTTTTTCGTAAATGATTAAGATTAGCTTTCTCTGCTAATTATCATAGTTTTGGATTTTTTTAATTGGTGAAATTTTTGTCCGAACTTTGTTTACATTTTGTAGTTTTAAATTTTCTGTTTCTGCTAATTTCACTGTAACTTTGGCTTGTGCTAGTTTATCTACTAGTTTTTGAAAATCTCTATTGAGTTTTCGGATTGATGATGGATGTGATGATCTCTCTTTTATTGCAATTTTGCGTAATTGTGGTTTTAGAGTCATCATTAAAACTTCGGTCATTTTCGTGTTTTTATAATCATGAGTCTTGAGAGAATAAGCTTTCCGTACTAGTGTTTCAATACTCACAGCAAGTTGCTTTATTGTTTCAGTTGGAAGTCTGCAAGTTATGTTGAATAAAACTCTTTGATGTTGTTTGTTTCTTTCAGCGTCAAACATTTTTGATATTTCTTGTGTGAATCGTTTTTAGTCAGATTTTATTTCATTAGGTAAAACTGAAAACCAATTTTGACCTGCGCCCTGAAGTCTGCTTTGAATTCATGTTGTACGCCTATGTGTCCATTTTTGATGGACTGGTATGTCGAAAGGTTCTGGTCCTTCAAATAAAATTAAGTTTGCTGTAACTAGATTTGGGTATCTTTTAACCGAATATTCAGGGTCTGTTCCTGTGAACACCTTGAGTGGTTCATAAGATGTGATAGATGATCCACCCATAAGGTTCGAATTCATTGTCATTTGAAGTGATTCTGCTGTGATTGATACCTAGGTAAAAATTGTTGGTTGAGTTTTCGTAAATTCATGTTGTTGTAAATATTACGTTAATGGAATTTCATTTTGCATTGAATTAGGTTGGTAAATTTGAGTATTTATTTGTTTTTGTGATTGTATTTTATTATTATTGGTTTGTGTCACATTTTTGTCGTTGGGAAGGCGTTGTTGTGTTTGCCTTGTTTCCTCTGAGTTTATGTAGGGTTCAAAAACATCTGGTTGATAACTTTTATGTGTTTGAGCAGTATTATTCCAATTAATTTGTCGTGAAATACTATTGTACTGTTGTTAGTTTTGTTAGAAGTAATTTTCATCTTCGGGATAGTGAGGCTGACTTCTTGTGAACTTCTTGTTTGTTGAATTTTTGTTTTGTTCAAAAAAATGGTAGTTTCTGGTGCGGTCTGCTGGAGTTTTACTTTTTTCTTTAAAAAATACTGATTGAAAAATTGGCTGTGGTCTTTTTAGGTTTTAATTACGTTCCTGGGGTTGACTTTTCAATGTGTAAAGTGGCTTTGCTATTGGTTTGTTGATTTGTTTGTTTGTGAATAAATCATAATTGTGATTTGCGAAATTATTTCTGCTTACGTCTTCATAATTATAGATTGTCCTGTTTTAGTTATTGTTCTATTCGTTTGATAATCCATATGAAACTATTTTGGAACAATGGATGGTTTGACTGTTTATTGTAGTGTTTTTTATGGGAAGGGGTTTTTTTCTTGTGAGTGTTGAATGAATTGATAAAATGTTTTGTTGGTTGTTGTAGGTTTTGTTTCTACTATTTCTTCGTTTAGAAAGTGTGATGGGGTTTGAATATCCTAAATTTCTAGTACTATTAAAAGTTTCCTGTGTTTGTAAATTTTGAATTTAAACTATTATTACTTGTCCTATATTGTGTATATTGTATATTGTAATAAATATTGTGTTATAACATAAGGGCGTGGAGTTACATAAGGTTTTAAATTAAAAATCAAAAGCTAGCCGGAACGATTCGTTTTAAGAAATTTTAGATTATTACAAAACAAGGAAAAGCCTTGACAATATTTAAACGTAAGGTCTAGATTTAATGAAAGGTTTTAAATTTTGAAAGGAGTTGAATGAAAATTAGGGTTTTAAATGATATTTGTCCTTATATGGTTTTTGTTATGTTTTAGATGAAGGAACAAGGAACATTGATTGTGCAAGGATGAGGATAAGACTCCTTGAGAAGCAAGGAGTTTTTATAAACTAAAAACTAATTTTCAATTATGTACTAAATAATTTTAGTGATTTTTTTAAATAAAATTTAATTTTAGAAAAGTTTCTAAGTTACTGCAGATTTAATTAAAAGAACGACACTTGTACATTTTTATCAGTCGTTATTGTGTTATATAACATGGTTATACATCATTGAGAGAATTTTGCTTGGGTATGCATCCTACTGCTCCAAGTAATTTTTATTTCAAGTTAGTAAATGAAAATCTACTGGTATGAACCTGGTGTTTGCCGTATCGTTGGAAGCAATGGATTAGACTTATTGAGACGTAGAGACATTCTTAATAAGTTTTCTAAACTATGTAACATTTTGAGATGTATTTTGATCTTATTTCTATTGAATTTGCTAAACCTCAATTTGTTGAAGTGTTGTTCGAGACTCTTGGTCGCACCAGAAGAGTTTAAGTCCGGGGTGGCTAAGTCACAGAGTTATTTCAGAAAAGGGACACCGTCTGTTCGTCACGCTACCTTATTTTTGGTCGGTTAAATCCGTGCAACTTCTTAGTCTAATACCGGTTTTTTCTTACTCCTTATCTCGTAGTCTTAATAGACCTAGTGTACATTGGTATTTGCGAGATAAGATATCACGATCTGTTCTGAAGGAGAACGACTGTTTGCCAATTTTTTTTTGTTTTGTTCTGTTGCTGAAACAATGAATAGTTTCAGCTATACAACTTATAGTAAGTGTTGTTTATAGATCAAGATTGGTTAGTAAGAAATATTATATAGAGATAGTTTTATCAATAATATAATTGGATATAAATACTAGTTTTCAACTGATGCCAATATGATTGGTGTAGTGCTTTTTATTCAGACCAGTTTTTCAAAAGTTCACTGCGCATGGGCATTCATTAGGAAATCTTCGAATTTTCTAGCGAGTTTGCTTACAACTAGACTAAATTCGATTGAAAGTGCTAAATTAATAGGTAATATTTTCAACGCATGAAGTAAAAAGGCGAGCTTAGGCAAAAAGTTTTTCATTTAAATTCGACTCAACTTTTCAAGGCAGTGGGAAACAGGAATTGAGCCGAAGTTGGAGGAACAAGACTGGTCGTGTATCCGGTAAAACTCTTAATTTCCGACTGCCATTTAATTGGGCTTGGCTTTTTCCTTTTCGAAAGTTTTTCGTAACAATTATTAATGAGTAGTTTACTTAGATTAGTTTTAGTGCCATATTCTTTATACTCGGTATCTGAGTATCGACACCCCTATACGGCTCTTACCCCCTCCCAACTTCACATTAGCATCAATCTTATGGTGTAACGAGGAGTGTTACAAAGCAAAGGCCAAATATGTTTGTGATGGGCTTTTTTCCAGTACCCCCTTTGATTTGCTTAGTAATTCACTATCTGAAAATCTATTTGTTTTTTTTTACTTATAAACTGCATCAAAACGTGTCAGCATCAACAGGTGAACAATTTTAAACAAATTTCTTTCATGCAAATAGCCGTGTGAACAATTTTTCAGCTTTTTTGTAGTTTTATGAGGGCACGAAACTGGAAAGTGAGCCTTCATTGTCATGGCCCTGTTAGTCTGCTTCCCAATTATTGCAACAATCGGACAAGGTGAACAGTAAGTTTGTTGGTGAAATTTCGCAGGCCATGGGAAACGGAAATAAAGAGCTCCCAACCTCCCATAAGCATCAATTTTATGGCTAACGAGGTGGAACCTGGTCCAAACTGTATATTATTATTGGTTAAAAATCAGATATTCTATCCCTATAAAATATTGAAGACTAACCAATCATACTCCATCTAACTAACAACCCATTTACTTGTTAGTGCTGAAACTACTTGTAGTTTCAGCTACAGAGCATTCTGAATTTAACTTACAGCTTAGTTGCCTTTTCCAAGAGAGCAACTCGTAACAAACCAGTATAGTCTAGATCTATTGAGACTAAGAGATATAAGAGTAAGATTAAGATCGGTATTAGACTAAGACGTTGCACAAATCTATTCGGCCGAAAATAAGATATCGTGACGAGCAGACGGTGTACCTTATCTGAAATTACTCTATGAGTTAGACATACGTCCCAACTCATCTCGTGCGACCATAAGTCTCGAATAAGACCTTAAGCAGTAGGATAGTTTAGAACTAACAAAAAACAGAGTTAGACTAAGACAAAATCACAAAAATGTTACACGACAATAATTTAATTGAAATGTCTCTACGACTCAATAGATCAAAGCCATCATTTCGAACAATACGAGAACTCCCCGGTATTGGAAGAAGACCTCGCACAAGAGACGATATACGATAAGTTTCATGGTCGTACGGCAAAAGCCAACACATAATTTTATGTTTAGAGTTTTATTAGCATTGAATTTAGATTTTCATTTGTAGACATAATATAGTTGAAGAGAATTTTTCACCAATAATTACAGACGCTAAGCCTATTATTGTACAATAACGATTGATAAAAAGATCTCTAATCGTTTCTTTGAAACTGCAGTAAATTGAAAAGATATCTAAAAAGAATGTTTATTGAAAACAAAAAGTAAAAATTAGTTAGTAAATAGACAAATTGTTAGTAATATACAAATCTTTTCTTCATCTCAGCTTTATCACCTAAGCATAACAAACAAATCATAAACCACTAACATCATCAAAAACTAAACCTTTCTATCGAAAAAAACTTTTAATTATTTTAAAAAGGCCTATTCTAATTTTTACTTTTACCTAAATTAAACCTTTTAAACTAAACAGATCATCAAGGCTTTCCTTGGATCTTCATTTCGTTTTTATCCAAACCAAAATTTATATCATTAATTTATATCTTGATCATCAAGGCTTATCCTTGGATCAAATAGAACAATTTTGTTCTCCCCCACACAGTTAGCATATTGTCTAACGACCTGAAACGTCGATTATCTATCCAACCCTTTCTACGACCCAAGACTAACAGAAAAATTTCAATATCACTAACCATTTTAATTAGGATAAACGTTGAAGAACTTCGGTTGTTCATTCTTCACTTGATCCCCCCCCCCTTACCTCACCCAAGTAATACTTAAACTTAGTAAGTTTAAAATAGTATCTAACGAACTACTTGTGTGCTAATTATACCTGAACCTTGTGGATCAATTTACTATTCTCCAACCCTTGAACACAATCATTACCCCTAAGTAAGATTAAGTAAGTTAGACTAGCCACGACAAAGTAACAATCATTCTTCGGAATCGATATATGCTTTTCTCTCCAACCCAAGACACAAGACCCAAGGCTAACCCAAAAAAATCGTAAGAACTAAAAAATTAGGCTTTAAAATCACTAATCCAAATATTGCATCCGTCATCCTAAACCGTATGTCACTAGACACTTTAGTAAATTAATAAACAATCATATTACACAACTGCGATATAAACAACGAGAAATATGATCTCGTAATCACTCCACACAGACAAGACAGTCAACAGGATATGATAGAACCAAACGACAAACAATTAAACGAAAAGTTTTAAGTAAACTAAACAAATTACACGAAAAAGATTTTCAAAACAAAGAAACGCATTCTCCGAATCAGAAACAAGTCATTTACAAGAACTTTATAGATTAAAAACTCAATAAATAAAAATTACCCTAATGACACATTATATTTTTCTGACTCAGAAACCACATCACATTCATCAATACAAGGAAAAAGAAAAAAACACATACAAAAACAAACCAGTAAGACTCGTACAAAATGAGTACAAATGAAGAAAATGAAGATGAAAACTCCATCCTCCCAATTATAATCACTTCTCTCACTGATGATAGAGGTGAAACAAAATTTTATCAAAACTTAATAGCAATTTTGTTTGAAAAAGGAATTAGTCCATGCGCAGCAAAATTTCCAGAAGCAAAAATCAAAAGACAAATTTTCGACCACTACCTCAAAGGAATATGCACACTATCACAACAGTACGGAATCTATAGCATAGAATTACGGAGCCCAAGTAAATTTCATGGTAAGTATCTACTTCAAACAGACGACGTAGATATAGAATTTTCAAAAGTATTCACAGAATATATAAAAAATATACAACACCAAAATTCACAAAGAGCAAATTCAATATTTACCAATGAAGTATTTCGAAAAATTTATAACTATTTATCTACATTAGAAAAACCAGAATCCCAAGGAACTTCACCAGTTCAATCATCAAAACATACAACTGTAAGACATGAAATCACAATATTTTCTGAATATTTAAATACAATCCGTGAAAATTTAACCAACAATGACGTTTCACAAAGTGATAAACACGATTTACAAAAAGTCTTAGCATGGTTCATCATAGATTTTTTCACACATAGTCTTGATTTAATCTCACAAGCAAGAAAGAATTTCAGAACCCAAAGTTCAACAGACCATATAGCATTAGCAGAAGCTTCAGATTATGTTTGGGACTCTGAATGGTCTCATACACTATTCATTAACATACCAAAAGATATTCAAGTCAAGCCATAATAACAATTTCAATACATAAAGATTATATTGAGGTATATCCACTCACAACTGATGCAACACCTTTAAACTATAATTCATTTCTACCCAATAGAACAGGAAATAATACTTAAATTCAACTGCCATACAACAAATGAATCTAAATGGAACTAGGAATCTCACACATCAAGATATTCAAACATCATCACATCTCACAAATGAAGGAGTAGTTACCACAGTAGTAACAACAGCACAGCAAAGTATCTCACCAATACATCCAAATCTTACAACTCCAAGACCAAAAAACCCAATCTTACCACAAGTAACACTACAATCTACGGTTAAACCCACCATTGAACCAAGATATCCATACGTGAGCTATCAACCATTTAGACCAATGATGAAACCGATACAAAAACAAAGAACATTCACTAGAAATAACTTTGCAGAACACAATTATAACTATGTAAGTAGGCCACAAACGTCTAAATCCTTTCGCCCAAACACTCAAAATCATTTACTTTCACAAAAACAAAATTTTCGACAACCAACAACATTTACAGTAAGTTCTCATGACTACCCACGTAATTCAGAAGAACAAAGTGAAAATTATCCATTTTTCCAACAAAGTAAAAATAATGAACAAAACCAAGGTAAACACAATACACCTTACAGTACATCTAATTATCTATCATCAGAGGATGATGATTTTTATCAACCAGATATTTTTGCACCATATACACAATAATACCGTGCAAAACCACCTCGACCAAATCAAGCATCCCAAAGTACAAGTTTTTATCCGCAAAACCCAGCTAATACACAAAATCACCAACCATTGCAAACGCAAAATCCAACCTATACACAATCATATCAACCAATACAAAGGCAAAACCCAGTAAACACTGATTATTATCAACCAACACAAATGCAAAATGAAATCTTACTACCCTATTATTTACAACAACACGAAATCACAGAAAGTCAACTCACCAATATTTCACAAATGCCAAATGCCGTTATATCACTACAGATGACTATGAATCCATAACTCATGGGTGGAACATCAATACAATCAAATAAGCCATTGATAATATTCACTGGCACAGATCCTGAATATTCTGTAGAAGATTATTCAAATGCAGTCACAGCAAATTTAATTTTAAACATAGGACCTGAACCCATAAATACGCCACTTCACCAGAATTGGATACATAGACGCACAGCGTTAATAAAAACCACACTTGATGGCGCAGCTCAAAAACGGTTTTCAAATCTACCTATAGAAAAAAATTCAGATTGGAAAAGTTTCACACAAAAATTTTCAAAAATGTTTGATTCAGAAAGAAACAAACAACATCAAAGAGTTTTATGTAATGAAATTCGTAGAACTACCTATATGAAACGATCAAACAATTAGCAGTAAGGATCAAAACACTAGTCCAAAAAGCATTTTCACTAAATACTCATGATTATAAAACGACAAAATTGACAGAAACTTTAATGATGACTCTAACATCTCAATTACGAAAAATAGCAATTAAAAAGAGAGCATCACATCCTTCCTCAATTTGAGAACTAGATCTGGATTTCAGAAAACTAGTAGATAAACTAGAACAAGCAGAAATCACTATGAAACTGGAAAAAACAGAAAATCTCAAATTAGAGTACGTTAATAAAATTCAAATAACAACACAAATAAATAATATACATAATTCAGACACAAATTTATCCGAAACATTCACTGAAATTTTGAATACATATTAGAAAAACCCAAATTTTAAAGGTAAGCCATCATTTAAAAAAGGTGTAACTATTGCCGAAGATACAGACACAGTATTGCTGAATGCAAACAAAAACAACAAGACAATCAGAATAAACCACAAAAATACATAGTACCAAACAAATCATCTTTTGAAAAAAGCTCAAAACCTACCAAAAAAAAAATTCATAGTAACAACAGCTCTGAAAAACCACTACCAAACAGCTCAAATCATTCAAGAAATCAATCACCTTTTCTTTCTAACTACAGAGGTAGATCACCAGATAACAAAAATTCGCGAAATCCCTCTCAAAATCGAAATATTCTATCATACAGTAGAAATAACGATTATCGAAATAATTATTCACGATCAAACTCAAAAAAACAGAACTATTCGTTTGATACCAGTTCGCATTCACATCCTAGGAATAGACACTACTCAAATGATAGATCAAGAAACTCATCATACAATAGACATAGAACTTATTCCAACAATAGGAACAGAAGTTATTCAAATAACCGAAATCAACAATATATTAATCGATCACGACATTATTCAAACAACAAATCAAATCACCAAAGACCCAATTACAACAATTATCAAAATAGATCACAAGATAATTCACAAAATAGGAATTCAAACTATAACATTAGACATAGAAACTACTCTCAATCACCTCTTAGGAATAACACATGTTATCCAGACTCTCAAAAAAAATATAGAAGTATTACACCAAAACATCAGAGACTAATAAATTAAGTACAAACAACTGATGAAACAAATTCAGACTTACCTGGTATTGATAACACAGAGACTACTGAGTTACAATTAAATCACATAAATTATAAATCCACAGACAGTTACAGTGATATAGAAAACACACTTTTAGTCAACATGATAGAAGTTGAAAATGATTATGAATTTGTTACATACGAACAATATTTTTATCCACAAATCTACGAAAATCATTTGGAATTACTTTTAAATTATCAAACTGGACCTAAAAGTAATAACATACCAATAAAAGAATTAGTAAATGAAGTAACAACATCACAACAACCTGAAAAAGAACAAACACCATCTTCTAGTACAAACCACATTTACCAAGATATACCAAAAGAACCACCAAGATAAAAAATTTGGACAATCCCCTTTCTTTTAGAAAGTCCAAAATATAAAGATTTCCAACAACCAGACCTTGAAATCGATTTTTTAATAGACTCTGGAGCAGAATCAAATACCATTAATATTCCAACTTGGAATGAAATCAAAATCCTACACCCAAGAATAACACCCATAAAAACAACAAGTAGACTAGCAACAGCACAAGGCTCAACCCTAACAAATTATGGAAAAAATCAACTTTTCCTTGTTCCCACTAAAACAATGGAACAAAATAAATTTCTCAATAAACCATTTAAACAGATATTCCATATCACAGATATAAAACACAATATTGTTGGAATTCCATTCATTACAAAGTGTAAACAAGTATTAATATATTAGATAGTCAAATTAATAAAAAAGATAAACTTATAAAATTGCAAAACACCGCTTTAACATTCTTCCAAAGAATGAACAAACAACCACCTTTCTTTTCAAACTTTTACCCCATCTATAATGAAGAAAAAAACATCTAAAACCATTTTCAGGTTATATTTATGAATTTCCAATTAAACAAGTTCACCAGTACGACAAAAAACAAAATAGACAAACATGTCAGACTTTGAATTTAGATCAATTCACAAAAAATTTTTAGAGTAACAATTTCATCCATAAAATACATGAAAAACTCAAATTCCAATATTATTTCTCTACATGTGTATAAAAATTCACCATACAAAATCACGTTACCCTTAGGACTCTTAGGATATTGCGAAACGAATGCAACAACTTCCCCCACAAAGAAGTAACATACAGAGTGAATAATATACTACAACTACTAGATATATGTCAGTCAACAATCCTCGATGAAGAACTATCAATAAATAATATGATAAGTAATGAAAAAAGAAACACAGACTACTTCACAAAAACACCTTATTTTAAAACAACATTCAAAATATCACACTATACAGAACAACAACAAAAATTCTAGATGTTCAATTTTCAACAATCCCGATTAACACAGTATGAATTTGAAAAACTAGCCGATTTACTTTTAAAATATCCAAAAGTTTTAGCAACATCTAAATTTGATATTGGAAAAGTAAATTCACCACTACATTTACCCTTGAAACTTGAAGCAGTTTTCAAAAAACAAAGAGCAAGTAAAGTACCAATTCATTTACATGACCAAGTCAATAGACTAATTGACATTCTAGAACAATACGTAATTATATCCCCAGTAAAAAAAGAAGAACAACCAAAAGGAAACACCTTTATTAACCCTGTTATTATCCTTGCTAAAAGAGAATCATTAAACAGTTCTAGATGCTTCCAAATGTAATTGGCCAATAGAAGCAATCCAAGTAATTTTAACAAAAATAAACAGTAAATATTTCACAAGCTCAGACATGAATTGTGCATATAACCAAATGCCACTAGATGAACAATCACGACGACTAACACAATTCGTTATTGGAAATCAACAATACGAATTTAATAGATTATTCTATGGTATATCCATAGGACCAGCAGCTTTCTCAGCCTTTATGAGTAAAAATTTTAGATCACTCAAACTTAATAAAAATGCAATCACACATTTAGACGATGTTTTTATGGAATCAAAAACAAAAGATGAAATGTTCACAGTACTAGAAAAATATCATCAAATTCTACAAAACGAAAACATGAAAGCAGCCCCAGATAAATCACATTTTTTCTTAACACGCGTCAAAGAAAAAGACACTATAACTCCACTGAAATCGCGATATGATGCAATTCAAAAAATTCAACCACCAACAAATAAAAAGAAAATAAAAGAATTTCTTGGAATGTTAATTTTCCTAAAAAAATACGTATATAAAATGCAATTGTACTTAAGGCCAATCTAAAATTTTTCTAGACAACAAAATAATTTTGAATGGACAACAGAACGCCAAACACGATTTGAAGAAATCAAAAAACTTCTCACTGAACAATTTTCAAACACAATCCCAGATCCAAATCAACCATTTTATGCAATGTGCGATGCTTCAGCATTTTTACAATCCCACAATGGAACAAATAAAATGAATCTGATTTCAGCAAACTCTCGCCTATTTACACAAGCTGAACTATGACTCTCTACCCTTATGAGAGAATGCACAGCTATCATACACACCTTAACAGAATATGAATTTTTGATACTTAGATCCAAACATCCAACAGTTTTGTTTACAGACCATAAACCTATCGTATTTCTTCTTACACAAAAATCAATTCCAAATCATAAAGTTTATAGATTTCAATTAATCCTAATGAAATTTCCAATTTTACACATAGTATGGACAGCAGGAAAAAGCCTTGCACTACCTGATACCCTTAGTATAAATACACCACCTGAACTATTAACAAGAAAAACAACAGTTGAAATACCACGAAATAAAAAATTTTATCTCGCCAACGATGAAACTTCACAACGAGTAGAATGTAAATATGCAGTAAAAACTGATATAGATCAGTCACAAATAAAAAATCTACAACATTTTTCACTCTCTTCAGATTGTCAAAACAACCATTATGAAGTTGATTTTGTAAGCACATCTACATTTTAACCAATTCCATATTCACATTGGATCAAAAATAATACTCAACAAAAATGAATTAAATAACAACCACATAAAATGGACCCATTCCCTTTAATCGAAAAAAAAACCTAAGTGATACCATAAATCTATCAGGACCGTTACCAAATGATTCAAAATTCACGACAAATCAAGTTTCTAATCTTCATGATCCACTTGATACAATACCCCTATCAAAAATCGAAATAGAAAAAGTTTTTCTACCAACAACAGAAAAAGTTACACTCAAATTATTACGGAAATATAAAACCTTGATCCCGTGATTAGACAACTCAAATCATGGCATAAACATAAATCAAAACCAACAATGGCTGTTATCACAATCGTAGGAAAGAAAACACTCCTTAGATACTTTAGAAAATTTAATAACACCACCATAAATGAAAACACAGACATTCTAGAATATCAAACACCTGATTTTAAAGTAACAAGTCTACCTTTAAGTATGATGTTAATCGCATTTACCACTTCCCATACCTTAAAAACAAAAGGACACTCAGATTCAGAAAAGACATACTCAAATTTTATACGAAAATTTTCTTTCCCTAATGCACCAATTTGGATAAAAGTAGTATGCAACGATTGTATATTATGCCAGTCAAATAAACCCTATCCAAATCAAAAACAAATCGCAGAAAAATAAGATTTTGAAGGACAAAGTCTTTATTTTAATCACAGAATATCATTTGATACAAAAGAACCAATTTCACCATCTTCAGAAGGAAACTCATATATGATGGTAATTGTTGATGCATTTACACCTTATGTAGCACTTAACCCAGTACCCCATTGTAATGCTTATTATGCATATACAACATTCTACGAACACTGGATAGCTAAATTTGGATTACAAGAAATTTTTCTCACAGACAATTGCACTGAAATTATTAATAATGAAATCAGCACTTTATGCCACCTATAAAACATTAAACATAAACCACGTATATCTCATGCACCTTGAACAAATGGATTAGTCGAAGGTATGAACCATTCATTACAAGAATATCTCAGATGTATCATTAATGGAAATGATACCCGATATACTGAATGGTCAGCAGATTTAAAATTATTCCCATTTTCATATAATTCACAAATTACGCGACAACATTAGGAATGCCACCGTAAGAAATGGTATTCAAATAAAAACCACGTAAACCAAAAATACTTACAGCGAACGCCCATAAAAATGCACAAGGTTTTTGTCAACCAAACAAAGATCCAATTTGCTATAAGCTACCACTACATACCCATGATGAAGACCACTTTCAACATCCACAAATTTTAAAATTAGCTTTCGGTACCCACACCAAATGGGTTTTGAATAGAGAAAAAAAACACAATGAAATTTATCAAAAAAAAAAATTGCTACAAAGACAAACCAAAATTACCCAAAATAATTCACGCTCTACACCAGCAACAGATTTAAAAATAGGAACATTTGATTTAATTCCCAATTTTACAACACAAAAAGGAATTTCTAAAAAGTTACCACCACTCCGAAAAGGACCATACCACATAATTGAGAAACTCACTGATGTCACATACAAATTGATAGACACAAATAAAAAAGAAATTATTCAACACCGAAATAACCTATTACCCTATTACCCAAAAAATATGCACTACCTGACTTAACACAATTATATTTTTTCACAGGTTTGAAAATTGTTCAAAACAATTCAGAAACTAAATTGAATCACCACACCGATGAACAAACAAGCTCAAAATTAGATCAACAAAAAGAAAATGTTAACCAAACATCTCTTAAACAAAAAACACAAATATCTCAAAAAGAAAGAAAAAATAAGAAAACGACAGAAAAAATTTTACCACAAGATCAAAAAGAAAAATCTGAACATAGAGAATCATCACGACTCAGAAGTCAACCAAGAAAAAATTATAAAACCTTCATTCCACAATCTGAAATACTAAAGAAAATTGAATTTAAAAAATAAGTTTCATTTCTGTTTTTATAATCTTTTTTTAATTATTTCGAACAATCCTCATTTTCAAAATGACATGCTGAAAAACAATTGACCAGATCTAGTTCAAAATCAGCCAATAGAAATCATCCCGAATAAGACACCTTATTTATAGCAATACGATAAATATTTTTAGCCGACAGATAATCACCTCTAAACTTATCTTTAACCAAAACTTCAAGACCTCCAGGTCAACAATAAGCAAACCGCTACAAAATTACAACTAAAACAAATATAATCTCAATATTACAACCCTCCCCTATGAAGCAGTACAAAGATCAACAATATTTTCCCAATTTAGCACTCATAAACCCCTCAAGCAAAATTATTAAATTAGCCTAAAGAACAAAAAGCATTTGATCATTTAGCCTTAAGTACGAATGTTTCTTGGATACCCCCAATTATTCCATTAATAAAAACAAAACTACGAAGATCTCCCCGACATCTCAAAATAAACCCTCAACAACACTTGACGAAATCCAACCCACTTGTCAAAAATCAATAAATAATCCGACCACACTCGAGTTTAGCCCCAAAAAAGTGAAAACGATTCGACAAACCAAATTACTTCCTAAATGCTTCTCTCAACAACGGTCACTAAATTCAAACAAATATTTTCAAACCTTTTAATAAAATTTTCAAATCTTCTAAAGTTTTTCTACATTATTTTTAACTAATATCATAGAAACGCTATTCATACTTTTCATAATATGTTGCAATCTTTTTTTAATGTTCTACTCAATCTTTGAAGTATATATATCCATCTCCACTATCCTTGATAACCTCCTCAGGTACGATAATTTTGTAACTATTAAAATGTTTCGTAATCTATTTAGCAGAACAGATGTCTTTCTAATATTTGTAAAATTTCTCACATTTTTAACATCACGCATTATGACAATATGTAAATGTAAAAAAGGCAATCATCACGTTCGCATTAGCCACTATTCTCTTGTTTCTTTTCATTGAAGAATACTGGAACAAACATAATTTTTCATCAGAAAAAACTTGACTCAAGGAAGTTACCAAAATTGCTAATCAACAACCCCATACCAGTCCCCACTAACAACGTCCCAAGAAAATCCAACAACACCCACAAGTACACATAATCCCCATTCATCTACACGCACTTCATTTCAAGAAATTCTATATACTTTTGAAGAAAGACACGCACGGTTATCTGTACCATTACAACCAGTTGTCCGCCAAGCACCTTCAAGTGAACCACAATACAAACCAACATCTAATCTATACCCACACCTACAACACTATCTTAACAGAGTGAGACACATAAGTCAAAACCAAAACACAAACAAAAGAAATAGAAAAGTTATACATCCAAGACGAAATAGAAATTTTCAAACTCCCAGAGTTCAATTCAACGTATCTCAACCACCAACATCAAGTCCCTTAGACTTTTCAAGTAGCACAATATCAGAAACACCTCCAACTGCTTCACAAAAAAGCATTTCAAATACACAATCAACAGATTACTTAGGTTCAACCCCTACATCAGAACAATTTAGAGAAAATCTTTTTCATTACCCAACAACCACGGAACGCCCTCCATATTGGGTGACAAACAAAAACCCTAACGCTGAACCAAATTTAGTAAACAATCGATTTGACGTTTCATTCGATTCAACACTATCTATATTACCCTAAACACTATCCCTTCCCTCAACACATTCTTTAAGCCAAATATTACCGTCAACATTTCCCCTAAATTTCCCTACCAACCTTGATTCACGATATCAGGAACAATCATCTCAAAATATACTACTACGATTAGATTGGAATACATTCGTAGCACCCCCACCATTATTTGGTCAACATCAGGAAAGTAATAGAGTACACAACTGGGCAGTAAACAGATTACAATATCGACCCAATATTCACAAAGATATACAAGAATATAATATCCAAATACTACAACAAAGCAGTCTCACACTAAAATTCGAACTTACAGTAAGATTAAATAACATTGTTCAACATTCATTCCATTAGAACCTCCAAATTTAACAGCTCAATCTTTACCTCCCCCATTTATAACAACAGAAATAATATATAAATAAGATAGATATACAAAAAAGACAATCGGATACATAAACTTTTATAACCCATACTCAGGATTGCCATACACATGTATATTCTAAGAACTTTCACATTTCACCACCTCTTTTTGCTGATTTTTTCCGAATCAAATCAAAATCCCTCCTCTCACAGGACCCCAAGATTTATTAGTAACACTTTACGATGGTGAAGAGAACGCACAAAAAACACTACACATTTATGCTATAAATCAAGTCACACAATGTCAACATGAACCACAAGCAATAGAAACAACAAATATAATAGCTAAACTATACTCAAAAGCCCGAGCAACAACACTAACAGGATACAAAATTACAGCAACATTTTTCGAAAAGAAAATACTTTGTTCACAAGTTTCGAACGGAAATAAAAATCGATTGGGCCACGAATCTTTCTACCAAAGCAATATTGAAAGATTACTACATCTCAGCCCTCAAGACTGTAAAAACGAACTAAAGGGACTAAACTTAACACCAAACGAAGGCACAGACAGAAGACTTGTAAATTTTCAAATTTTTCCAGATGTAGCACATCAAGCAGAACTTGAAAAACACCAAGGTCATATGAGACTAGATACAAAATTCCCCTTCCATGGAGCAAACGGAAGATTAACATACGATCTTCATGATAAACATTGGATACCACATATAGGAATAAATAACCCCTCAAAATGCAAAGCAGACACAAAAAATAAAGGATACCGAGAAATAATGTTTTTTGATTGAAAATACAACTCGAAAAAGTACACGCGATTTAAAAGACGACACAATTCTTCACCAAGGAGTTAGACTCTCTTGCAAAACTGACCAAGAATATTGCGATGCTACAACAAGAACACAAGCAACCAGTGTATGGTTTCCCGAAGAAACCTGCACAGTTTTTCAAGTAGCAAAAATACACGCTAGAATGATTTAACTTAACGAAAAATATTTTATTGAATCAGTTCCATATGAAGACGAAAGCCCCGCCCAAATTAGATCTATGAATCATAAATTTAGAAACATCCACAAAATAGAAAATAAACTAAGCCAGAAACAGAACTTGCATGTAAATACAACAAGCCAATTTATAAAACACAGTATTCAGAAATTCTTGTCGAAAACGAAAATTGTATCGACATGAATACAGGAAATTTAATTGTAGATCCGATGGCCACATCTTACCGACGGAAATCCTTACGTTTCAGTCATTTTTCAGAAAAATATAGGACAAATCGGTGGAAAATTAAAACCACAAGACACAGAAAGTGCACGATTACAAGAACTATCACTTATGAACAGCACACATTTTGGCGCAATTCATTATGATATACATTTAGATATGAAACTAGACTACACAATATCATGAATTTTTCGAGAAACGTCACTTTCAGAATTAGAAACAACACACCAATTTTGTGAACTTGAAAGAACACAAAATCTACAGTCACTAGCAATAGCAGTTCTAAAAACACGATATGCAGGATATTTATTATCCGGAAAAAGATCAAATTTCCTTTATTATGAAGGAAACATCTTATGGTATTACACTCGTACCAAAAAAGTATCACCTTTATTCGTTTTGAAGATAAACGATGTTACAAAAGAATCCCAATATTCTACAAAACTAAAGTATATTTTGTTGATACACTCTCAAGACGAATATATTTTTGGGATACAGCAAAACCATTTGGATCAGAAAATAGCCACAACATTGTACAATTAAATCCTGATGAAGATAAATACTATCTACTTCCACCATATCCAACATTAATGCCACCACTAAAAAAGTTTTCACCCGAAAGCATTAGAGCTATAGCCCGAAACCCAAATATCGATTTACAATCGATAGGTATCTATTCTAAATCCGACATAAAACACCACATAGGTAAACAAAAATTTCATGAACTACTTACAAAGATGGACACTATACAACGACAATCACTAGATCAAAAATTATGAAAACTTGCAGGAACAGCAGGATTTTCAGGCATTTACGCACAAAGTTACAGCATATATTTTAAAGACATAGAAGATTAAATTTATCTAAACGGCGAAAAAATACCGACCACAAGATATATCACCTATCAATTTTTAGTTTTGTAATTTTCAAAAACGAACTTTTAGCCTTTCTAGGATGGCTATATCACATCTTAGAAAGATTGACTTATTGGATTTATGTTTTCTTTATTAAAAGGCATTTATAACACATGCGCAATCCACACACAAATCAATAGACAAGCGAGCGTAGTACGCATATTTTTGCAGGATTTTTTGGAATATTTTCCACATCTAAAAATAAAAAACTTTTAGATGCACAAATAAAAGAATACAATACAAAATTATCAACTACACCAAACACATATGACGAATCACACGATAACACAAATACATTACCTACAGCACCAAAACTACCAAGTTTGAATCGTAACCATCAATTATCACTAGTACCACGGAGTTTCAGAAACTTAGCACTACTCAACATCAAAAATTCAAGACCAAATCATATACAAAGCCCAATTCAACACATTGTAACACAACAACCTCAAAATGACAATACATATGAACAAATAATCGAACAATCACATACCACAAATTTTCAATCTCAGAACAATCATTTTTTTTAGCCCACGATGAGTCGACAAGTTGGATCCCTTAACCGATCCATTTCCCACCCAGCCAACCTCCAAAACCCAATTCCCATCATTCCACTTTTTGCTTTCCCGCCACCTCAATCACCCCATGTTAACACATTATCCGGCATGGATTCTAACACTAATTCAGACATCACCGTTTTTAATACAATTCTGAATCCAACCCACCATCAATTTCCCAACCCTCCTTTCGACATATTCACTCCCAGTCCACGAATGATTCCACCTCGTCTATTTCTCATATTTCCCAAGCAACCCCGACATACTCCTCTTTTACCAATGATCATCCAACAACGATTCCCCAGAAACCACACAAATTTCACGAGAACTAGATAACCTAAAAACACTTCAACAACAAATACAACATCCTCACACTCTAACTATTCACCAATTATCGTCAAATATAACATCATCAAACCCGCCAACTCCAACACCCTCTTCAGATTGTACCCCTTCGTTAGATCAACCCTCAACATCAACCCATTCATCATCCACAACTAACCGTGCATATAGAACATTCAAAACAAAATTCCCAAACCACCCGTTTCCCTCCAAACCCGGAACAGCCCGCGATTATATAAAACAACCTGACCACATTAATAGTCCAGCCTTTCTCCTAACTTCCCTACCCCTCTTTCCCCAATATACCATTAGTCATTCCAACTTTTCCACTGAACAACCTCACGATGTCGATGAGCACGTACCAATTCCTACACTTCACTGGACATCATTTTATTATTTCTCAAATCCACTTTGTATAGCACTAAATAACACACCTCACGAAATAAAAAAAGTAAACAAGACCTTTTTAGACTCACCACATCACTGACACCTAGACAATTCACTCACGTAGGAAATAAAAAGCTACTAAAAACTTTCACTGCACCCCGAGCTAATGATTTTTCTATTGAATATTATGATCACAACATCATCAAACCTAACCAAGACTAAATTTTAGACAACGATAAGTTTGCTAGCCCTCAACTAACAGAAAATTTTTTCATCCAAACACCCTACATCTTTACACTAAGTTCACTAGATAAAAAACACGACCACATTATTTCTGAAGCACTAATCGACATCCAAGCTTATGAATCCTTTTACAATAAATTTCAAAACTTTACACTAGCCTTTCACTTCCGCGCTCCAAAAGAACGAGATCTGCACTGTTCACACAACATCTTGTTACGAACTAAACAAACGCACACTTACACATATTATAGATTCATTCAAAATCATTTTAATTTACACACACCTTCACGACAACCCCACCATCGTTTTAAGTTTATTAATTCAAAGTACACTTCACCATTTTTCTTAAATTTCACATACTGTATTAAAGGTACTAACTTCCAAGGCATCCTCAGAAATTACGCCCCAATAACCCAAATGTATATATTTTGTCCACTCACCAACACCTTTAACGTAGAAGAATCCCGACCCCTTATTCTCCCGCATGAATATATTCAACCTATAGATCTCCCAATATTAGAATTCATTCACAATACTAAATACAATCACAAGCTTTTTAACCCCATTCAACACACCAGTCACGAGTTTTCTGCAGGCACGGATGAACTAAACACCATAAAAGCACTTCAACTGCTTTGGCCACTACTCGAAACTAAAAACATCATTTGCATTTTAGCAAAATTACTAACCACATCAGTTTCATTTCACGATATCTTCCCTTATGGTCTCTTCCCCGATAATTAAGTAATAATAAATTTAAAAAATTTAACAATTATAAATTCAAAACAGACTAACCATTTCTTAAAAAATGTTTCTTCAATAATCTTTAGATCACCATCATCTACCAGCAAGAAACCAGAAAACAGAAATAAAACTAGCAAACTCTTTTATAATTCATAAACTTTTATCAACTAACAGCAATAAATGACGCAGTAAAATTTCTTCTCCACAGCAGTAAATACATCTATAAATTCTTTTTCCCACTGTAGTAAATCTAAATAAATCTAAAATAGTTTAAAAATTTTAATCCCCCACAATGCAGTAATTTTAAAATTTTCAGCAGTAAATTTATACAAATGTTAGCAGTACTAACCTTTTCAAGAATCAATCGCCCACAAATTCTATCCACATTCGCACAGCTCGCCCACGACGAATTGTTTAAAATAATGACTTTAAATTTTAACTTTCACTGATATCAACTCAAACTAATAATAACAAGTTTCAAACTTTCTTTTAACCCGATTGGAAAGGAATTATATAACAATCCTAACTAACAAACGCAGCTTATTAAACACCATGAAACACAAACTAACAGCATGACTAAGAAAAAAAAACCCACAGTACCCAAACTGGATTAAACCAGCTTGAAGAACCGATAATTTATTTTTTTGTAGACTATTGATAAGTCTAAAAAAGCAAGCATAAAACACCAAAAAGTCGAAAGACAAACCCAAACCAAACAATTTGATTTTTGAGAAGACACAGCTAAAACAACAAAAGGAAAAAAAAGGAAAGGTTAACACAAAATAGGACACCATAAAAAACCAGTATAGAATCATACCCTCACTCCTGGCCTAACCCACCACAATAGGACGAAGTCCTGAGCATGCTTAATAGCCGGCCTAACCCACCGTGCTAGAATCCACGCTTTGTGAACCACTTCTTATTTTTGATAAGAGGTACTCAAGTGTGAGTAACTCTTTTAAAATAACTGAACTAAAAATAAAAGCTTTTGCGATAAAAACTAATAAAAAATCATAAGTAAAAGAAGGACTAACTAAACATTTACTTATGTAAAATATATACTGCAGTAATAAAGATCATACACAATCACAAAGACGAGCATCAAACAGCTAAGACGACCTTATCACGCACGACCTACAGGATGGCTGAACTCAACCGATATGCCGCTCACAACCACAACTCAAAGGATTTAAAGTACGAATTGACTCCGAAGCAAAGGACTTCATTGAAACAGACCAATGACCACCTCGATGTTCAACTATACGTACAGATCCGAGCTACAGGGTATTCCCTCCAAACTCGAGCTTCACGCCATTCCCAATTCAGATTGAAACATAGTTCTCCACACCAATCAAGAACAGACGATCATAACAAACCATCTTGAAATGAGATTGATGTTTTTACCAATCTTAGTCATCATTGAAGGACAAGGTGAAATCTGCGATTCCAGTTTCCTGGAGCTTCCTCCTCCAATAATGGAAAAAGAATTGATGCTCGCAAAACACGAACGATCAATCATCCATCCTCCACTACAGAAATAAGTCTAAGAAACAAAAACTCTGTAAAACCCGGATGGGTGGAACCTGATCCAAACTGTATATTATTAATGGTTATAAATTAGATATTTTATCCCTATAAAATATTGAAGACTAACCAATCATACTCCATCTAACTAACAACCCATTTAATTGTAAGTGCTGAAACTACTTGTAGTTTCAGCATCAGAGCTTTCTGAATTTAATTTACAGCTTAGTTGCCTTTTCCAAGAGACCAACTCGTAACAAACCAGTATACTCTAGATCTATTGAGACTAAGAGAAATAAGAACAAGATTAAGATCGAAATTAGACTAAGCGGTTGCACGAATCTATCCCGCCGAAAATAAGATAGCGTGACGAGCAGACGGTGTACCTTATTTGAAATTAATCTATAAATTAGACATACGTCCCAACTCAGAGGGGTTTTACACGGTAAAGTAAGAGAAACAAGTATAGGTTCTTTTTCCTTCCCCCCCCACCTCACACGAGCTTCAATATATTAGTGTAACGAGTAGTTTTACAACATTGAGTATGAAGATCAAATATGTTTGTCGTGGCCTTATTAGTCTGTATGTCATTTTTCATAACAATCGGACAATGTGGTCAACAAATTTACATGTAAAAATTTGCAGGTGGGGGGAAAAGGAAAAAGAGCCCAAGTATGTTTTTCGTAGCCTAATAGTCTGCATGCCAATTTTTGCAACACTCGTATAATGTGAACTTTAAGTATATGTAAAATTTCGCTGGTGGCGGCAAACGGAAAAAGAGCCCCATTAACTAACTTGTTAGCTTAGTAGCATGTTGAAACCAATGAAACAGAAAACTTGCAATGTGGGATGAGAAATGAAAAAACAAGCCATTCAGAAATAATCAAAAATGTATCAAAATTTCTTACTTTCTCAATAAAAAGCACATGATTATAGCATTATTACAATTTTGAATTGTTATTGCGCTTTTTCCATGTCAACATTTTTTTAAAAGTGCAATAATTATGAGACAAGAGGGGAGGGGCCAAAATCTGCTCTTTTCCTTTTTTCCCCATTTTCTTAGTTTGGCTTTTTTTCCATTTTTACTCTTTTCCATTTTTTCTTTTGTCTTACGGCGTCATTGGCTGAACGCGTAATGCTACTAATAAAAGTATGAAGAACAAATGTGTTCACAAAAGTTAGTTTGTTCACCATTCAAACTTTCATTATAATCTGACAATAAAAAATTAGTTATTCAAAACTGAAACTCAAATGGGGGGAAGTAGAAAAGAGCCCTTAGTCGTCCTAGGTGAAACAGTTTTTGAAAACTGAAACTCAAATGTTGCTTGGAAATCAAAAAGAGTCCAAAAACCTCATTTTTTAATTTCGAAGAATCTGTATTTTTATTTTAGAACATCAACTATGCGACAGAGAGTAAGATCGAGGCCAGAGGCGACTCGCAGCAGGCATACCACGTGAAGTGTTTCCACTGCTCCAATTGCAACAGCTTCCTAGCCGGGGTTCCCTTCTACGAAACACAGGATGGCATACTAATGTGCAAACAGTGCACAACGCATGCAGATCCAAGGCGGTGTGCCAAGTGCAAAACTACCATTTTTGGTCAGTGAATATCTAAAAGTTAAACTCAAGTATTCGGGTCTAAGCTCTTTGTCATGCCCATCCCGCTCAACCAATTAAAGCCCTTTTCCAGTTCCCCCGTAAGCTTGTTTTTTTTCTCAGACATTTGGTTTACAAAAGCCGTTAAAAGGGCTTCTGATGTTTTAATTGCTACAAAATGTGTCAGCGTGAACAAGTGAACTGGTTTTTACAGCGATCCTTGGGGTTTTTCCCATATATGCCCCCTACCGAGCCTGGTATTTAAAAAATATCCCTAACCTCAGTTTGTGAATCTTGTTCTTTTTCCCCACACCCCAACTGCAAACTTTTACAAAAAAAATTTTGTTCACATTGTCCGATTGATTTGAAAATATGGCTACGATACACATTATTGGACTGCATAATTAACCTTTTAAAAACACTTGTTTCGCCGCAAAATTGACATTCGTGTGAAGTGGGCGAAGGAAAAACGGAGGAATATATAAATAATTGGAGAGTAATGGGGGGAAGCTATAATTTTTAGGACAGACCCGTTCTTTACATGGAAATTGCCGTGAAAACAATTTTTTAAATATTTTTTTGGCATTACGAGGCCAAACTGTGCATTCTGTGCATTGTAAGCAGATTCCTCAACAGGCTTAAATCAGATTTGTTGTGGAATCCACAACATTAATACATTTCTTTGGTCTTCTTCGCTGTTTTGGATTCCACAAACAAACGCCTAAAACACTGTACCGTTTAAAATTGCTCCAAAAATAGGCAAATTTGCGGAATCCGCAACCATATTTGCGGAGTCCAGAGCAGTTTATGGAATCCGCAAACAAATAATGAGACATGTGTATAGCTGAATTCAGCTGTCGTGGAATCCGCAACTGTAAGCGGAATCCGCAAACTGTAAGTGGAATCCGCATTTTGTTTGCGGATTCCGATTAAATATATAATTGTGTTGTAGCGCTTAAAACTATATCATTTAAATTACTACGTTGACCAGCTACCAGTGGAATGCCAAAGATTTGATCTCAATTCCTGTCATACACCCAACTTCGATCTCAATTCCTGTCGAACATACCCAACTTCGATCTCAATGCCTGAAAAACGTACGCAACTTTGATCTCATCTCAATTCCTGTCAAATATACCCAGCTTCAATCTCACTTCTTACAAAGGTTAACTTCGATTTCAATTCCTGACCTCAATCTCAATTCCTGTAAACCTAATCATCAGTTCATTTTAAGCCATTCAATTAAAACAAAAAAAAATTAATTGAGCCAATTTGAAATATTTTCAAAACGCAAAACCAGAACATCGTTTGATAAGGCAATTTTTTAAGGACTATATATTTGTGTTTTTGAATTCAAAATTTGATTCTGTTCTAATTCATTTTTGGTAATTTTGATCTATTACTAATTTGCTCAAATTAGTTAAGTAGATCATTTACTCCCTGCGAACAAAATGTTTTGAATTCACGCTCCCAAATACTGAATCTCAAATAGAAAATCCCAAAGACTGAATCTAAATTACAGAATCCCAATTACTGACCTAATTTGACGATGAGTCAACCCAATAATGAATTAACCCAATTACCGAATTAACCCAATGAATTTATTCGTTGTTGTGTTTCCAAAACTATCATCCCAAAATTGCTTGCAAATACTTAAGTGTGACATCCATTGATTTAGTCAACCAAGGTTTTATGATTTGTTCGTGAATTCCGCTGACAATGGTTAAGTTAAGTCCTTGCTATTAAATTCCGCATGTGCATATTCAAGTTCAGTAATAAACATATTTCTGAATTCATTTACAGTTTGCGGGTTCCTCTTACAATTTTTGCGGATTCCACTTTGTTTTCTGGATTCCATTTACATTTTGCGGAATCCACTTACAGTTGCGAAATCCAGAACAACTAGCTATATTTGCTTGTTGCGGAATCCGCAACAATTTAATTATGCCGAAAAAATTTACGTTTCAAGTATATGTACGCGGAATCCACGTAAATATTGTAAATGGAACCCACTTACTTTTTGGAACATTTTTAAATACTTGTATCTGGAATCCAGAACACACAGACACAAAATCTTGCGCCTATTCAGTGTACAGTTTGGCCGCTTTTCCTTCTTCAGGGGTTCGACCCTCTGCCGACCCAAAAAAAATATAGAGTGGACCCCTGCCGACCAAAAGTTGGTTTTAAGAAATCAACTTTTGGTCGACCGACCCTAAAATTTTTCTAGAGACGCCTTTGGCGCCAATGAACACTAATTTTGAAGGGGAACTACTTCAAAAAATTTGCCCAAACCTGCTTTTTCAAAAATTTATCTGCGGCGCTGAAAATGTGGCCAAAACAGCGTCTTTTTAGTGCTTTTGGAGAGCTTGGAAAATCAATTTCGTCAACCGTAAAAAAAGGTCGTCAAAAATTTCTAACTTTTTTTGAAAATCCGCGCCCTGCCCCCTCGAGAAAATCTTAGATCCGCCCCTGAGTTCAACAAAACTGCACTCGAAAGCAACTTTTTTTTTGGAAATTGAACTCATTTTTTGTGCCAACTGAACAAAGTAAACATACAAGAACAAGAATGTTCGTATCAGGGCAAATCTCTGATAGTTCTGATTGTCCATGAGCTGGTGTCCAATAGTTTTGTCTTGATGATATATTGAAAAAATACGAATTTAAGGCAAATAAAATCAAGTTTTAAGTGATAAAAATTGAGTCATGTATCCCTCAATGGAGTTTCAAGGATAATAATCGATTACACTGGAATTTCATTGTCGGTCTCTATAAAAATGAAAAAAATATTCGAAAATAATTGATTTAAAATGAATTATAACCTTATTTTTGTCAACCCAATAAAATCCATTGTAATCCATTATCATCGATTATAAAGGATTATGATTAATTTTTTTCTTACGTTTGTCTGAAACTTTCAAACACAGAGTAGTGTATTCGAAACTTGACAGTTGGTTTTCGGTTGAATAATTGTTGCATAAGTAACGTGCGAAGGTGAGATGCAATTTTTGTTAAGGAGGGATTTCTCTTAGTGTTTGATTAATTAAACGTGTTTGATCAAACACGTTTAATTGACCTGTTCAATTAAAAGTGTTTGATTTTTTTTTGAATTGTACGGGGGTGTGGAAGGGGGTGTAAAAAGGGTTGCCGAAGAGGATTTGAAGGGTGCGAAATCAGGGGTGTTGACAAATGTTGAGGGGATGATATATCACCTGGGATGTAAATATTCGTTCGGGATCTTTTTTTGCAGAACGTTGATATTGAAACTATTTGATGTCTGCGGATTTTTTTCTAAAGTTGTAATTCTGCAAGTTTCCAATTAGCAGTTAAAAAAAAACTTTTTTTTCTGGATTTTTGAACCTTGAAAATATTGATTATTTTGTCAAAAGAGTTGATTGTAATGGATTTTTAAATATTTTCAATAATCCAATACAATCCCCTAAAAATCCAAGTTTCATGGTTAAATGGGTCATGAAAATCGATTATGTCGATACATTAATGTTTTTCAATGAAACTCCAGTGCGGGATGGAATTGATAAGACGAATTAGCTTGAATCAATTTAATTTGGAACGATCATGTGTGCTTTTAATTTGCCACGCGAAAACAACTCGTTCGCATATTGAAACTATCAAAATTTTATTTGAGCAGCAAAGCCTTCCGCTCTTTGATTTAGTGCAAGCATACTCGCTTGACATTACAAATATCTCCGGTTCGATAATCATACGCTGTAGGTTTTTGTAAAATTGGTCTGAACAAAGAAAAAGCTTGTCAGGCATATATTCCTCGCCTTCTTCAAAAATCGGAACAAAAATGAAGATGAGAAAACATAACAAGACTGTTCGTATATCAGAGCAAAGCCCTGAATGTTCCGACTGATCCTTAATACATATCAAATAGTTTTTTTTGGAAAAGAAAATGTTGAAAACTATAGTTTTGGACAATATCAAAGATCAATTGTGAAGATTTGACTCGTACGAAAATGATACCACCGACCAGCCTCCCACCATTCAATTTGGAACGATTTTGTTGTGCGGGATAATTTGCCACGCATTAAATAATTCGCGTTACAGCATCATGAATAAATCTTCAAAGCGCGCATAAATTAGTCCAGAGAATGGCCAAATCGGCTTTTTTCAAACTTCCAAAACATTGCAAAAATAAATTGTAGGTAAAACATTTCTCAAAATTGATATCTTTAATGAGGCATAAACTTTTTTGTTAAAAAAACTATTATTTCGATCGAGGAAAATTGACTGAGTAAAAAGCCACACCAAGCATAGATATTCCGTTTCTATGAAAATCGGAACAAAAATTTCCAGGTGGTGGGCAGTAAAAAAGCTTGAGAGTTCTCCGATTTCAAAACTTGGTTTCTTTTCCATCTCTCCCATAATTGAATTTCAGTAATTGAAAAAACAATTTTTCATCATTGTCAAAGTGGAAGCAAATTTCGAATGCTGAACAACCTAACTATTAAGAATCGAATTGTTTTTGTTTTACATGATTTCAGTTTTTTTGAAAATATCCCCCCACACACTAAGCAAATAACAAAAAATTATATTTTGCATCCAGCAAAGTATTAAATAAACTAAGTGGCAAGCCTCAATTCACGGATTAAATCACAATTTCTAACACGGATTAAATCTCCGCTAACGCATTAAAAGCACGAAAGATATCGCGCGTTAGTCGTACCAAGTTGGCCTAAATAGCAATCTTTAAAACCGCATAATATGTACAAAATCATCGAACATGAATTTAAGCTCCGAATCGAAATATCCCGTCACTTCGAAAGTCGGAACAAAAACAACTAAAAAAATTGTTCTGCAACGAAATGGGAAAGGCTCTTTTTCAGCTTTTGACCTTTCTTGTGAAAACACAATAACGATCTTCATCCGGTAGTTTTCGCGTTCAAAAATTGGTTTGCTTGTTCATGCTGACATTTTTCATTACAATTACGAATACCAAAAGCTTTATAAGCCAGCTTTTTGTTGGAGCTTGTTCCGAAAAAAGGGGGCGCTCAATTTAAATCTTGAAAAAGCTTCCCTAATATTAACACCAAAGTTTCGGGTTATTCTTCCGACTTTTGATACGAAAGTAACGGAAAATTTGTGCTCGGGTGGTATTTTTTTTCTTCAGACAAATTTCGACTTTTTAACTAGCCATTTTTGACGGAATTTTTCTACATCATTCGAAAGGTATTGTTGTCCTGAGCTCAAATTTGAAAAAATATTTCACCTGTGATCATTTTTTGTAAAGTTACGGAGGTTTCAGAAAAAAGAATGCTAAGCTAACAAACAGTTGCGTGCTATTACGTCATTGTGTTCACAATTCGTTTGACGATTTCTATTGCTATTTAAACACGCAAATATTAATTCCAAGCACGTTCTGAATAAAAAACTTATCGGATACTCAATTAAACACCGAAACGATGGAATTTACCGAAGAATGCACTAATGCAGCCGCATCTTTATCACCTGAAATACTCAACAACCTATTGAAAACCGTGGAAACTCTACAAAAACAAGTCTATAACTTGGAAATAAAGGTTACTAAAAAGAAAAACGATATTTATGATTTGGAAAAAGAAGTCGCAGAACTGAAAAAAGGGTAAATGCCCAAGAAAAGTACACAAGTAAGGATACCCTTATCTTTCGCAATTTCGATTTGGATCCCCGATCAAATTCATTGTCTGAGGACTTCTGCCAACTTATTAAAAACATATTTTCATACTATATCGAACCATGCTCAGTCAAAGCAATACACCCGCTTCCTGTAAAGAACGAGAACAAAAGAGGAACGAAACCAGCGCCCATTATAGTAAAGTTCACACGGAACGAAAATGTATATCACTGAGCGTCTACCCCAGCATGACGTCACGTTAAAGCAAAAGTGTGAGTCACTGGGATTAATAACGACTACCATGAACTGCCAAGTGAAGCTTTACTACAAAGCTAACAACGGGTCCTTCTACTCGAAACATGTGGACAGTGTCAGTGAAATCGAAAAAGCTGCAATTTCACCCATAAAACGTGACCACAGAGATAACTTCTACAACTATCCAAATCCACGGAGAAATGAAAACAATTCTAAACCCTTCTGGAAACGCAACCAGATGCCAAGATTTAATATAGACAACGCATCGAGCAGGCAGCCTCCCCCAACGCCGGGTCAAAATAAAAGATCGCATCAAGAAATTACCCCTACTAGACCAATGGTGGATGGCAATACGTGCAAGCAGCACATCAACGAAGACGCATACGAAGCAATGTCAACGAGAGATTTCACAACAGGTGGTAGCTAGCAAACCAACTCTGTATTTTCAGATTAACTCTTAGTTCTACTTTGCAAGTTTTTAGTTTTGATATTGATAAGAATGATTGACGAGCATCAATTAGGTGACATTGAACAACAATCAATACTATTCTTAAACATAAGATCTTTACGTTACCATCATGACCAGTTATGTTGTCTACTAGAAAACTTTAAATCTAAACCTATTGCAATAGGTTTATGTAAAACTTGGTTAACAAGCATCGATCCTCAAGGTTGCTATAATATTGATGGCCATAAAATGGCGGTGGCTTAGCATTTTATGTCCGCGAAGGTTTCTCAGCCAACGAATCTATACTTAAAAAAGATGACAGATTGGAAAATTTCTCAATTGAACTTAAAAATAATGAGAACAAGGGTGTTTTATTTTTTCGCTTAGTGTACAGGCCACCTGGGGCTAAAATTTCAGAATTTTGGGAAAAAATCAGCGAACAAAATAAAGAAATAATTATTTGTGGGGATTTTAATTTTGATATCTCAAAAGAGAACTCTCAAACTAAAAAGTACCAAGGCCTGATCAACATGTATGGTTTACATATAAACAATTGCGAAGCAACTAGAATTACCCCGAGCACAATTACCCCGAACTAGAATTATGCTCTTGTTAATTTTTTAAATGCCAGCGATCGATCACAAAACAAAAGAAATTTCCCCCGTAATTGGAAAAGAAATTTTAATTTTTTAAGAAACTATATTAGCATATTAAAAGATTTGTTTTTAATACACCAATTTCGATCTAAAATTGAGGCAAATTGGTCTATTAATAAAAAGTTAGCCCATATAACTAGAAGTATAAACCAAGCTTTGGATAGATTTGCACCCTATCAATCTTTTAAAAACTCAAAAAAATCTTGGATAACAAGTGAATGCCAAAAACAGCGCCAACAAAAGAACAAATGTTACAAAAAATTGATCAAAAATCCCACCCCTGAAAACCACAAAAATTATAAAAAGGAACGGAATATCTGCGATAAAACAATTCGTAATGCCAAGATTGCTTTTTACGACAAAAGTACAGCTAATTTCAGCAACTCTAAAGAGCTTTTCTCTACAATACGATCGTTTTGGGGTAAAGCAAAAAGTGTTTCAGGAAATTTAATAAATGCGACAAAATTTAATGAATATTTTACCAGTATTGGTGAAAAACTTGCAGCAAAATTTACAGATAACAAAAAGGTTAAGTCGAATATTATTAGTAACACATTTGTTTTTGCTCCAATAACAATAAAAGAAACAACTAATGCGATTAAGAAATTGAAAAACGGTTACAGTACTGGTCATGATGGTATAAGCAATAAAACAATTAAACAAACCCTTCCAGTTATCAGTCAACCATTAACTGAGCTATTTAACCAATGTTTTGATGAAGGATATTATCCTTCCGACTTGAAAGTTGCTCGAGTTATTCCAATATACAAAGATGGATCAGTCCATGACGCGGGCAATTACAGACCAATCAGTCTACTTACATCAATTGATAAAGTTTTCGAAAAGATCATTTTCTACAGAATGATGAGCTTTATAAATAAGAACAAGGTTTTGAGTGATAGCCAATTTGGTTTTCGACCAAAACATTCATGTACTTATGCTCTTTTAGAGTTTTCAGAAACTTTACGTAAAGGTATTGAATTGACAAAAAATGCACCTGTCAATCCTGCTTCGTAGACCTGACTAAAGCATTTGATACAATAAATCATGAAAGATTGCTGTCCAAGCTTGAAAAAAAACGGGTTTCGAGGAAAATTTTTGCAGCTATTACAAAGTTATTTATCATATAGATTTCAGGTTGTTAATTATAATAAATGTTGGTCAGAAAAACGTTTGATAAAATATGGCGTTCCCCAGGGGTCAGTTCTGGGGCCACTATTGTTTTTACTGTACATAAATGATTTGCCGACACAACTTGGTAAAGCCAACTCCGTTCTATACGCTGATGATACAACGATTTTTTGCAACAACAAAAAAGATTTTTTAAGTGCCTTTTACCCCAGTCAGGAGTGGTTTGTTGATAATGGGCTTACTGTTAACCCAGCAAAATGCAATCTAGTCTCTTTTGGTAACAATCATCTGACGGAAATTACCTTTGCATCTCACAAAATTGAAAACTCCTAGAAAACAAAATATTTAGGTCTAATAATCGACAATAAGCTCAGTTTTAATGATCATATAGATAAAGTGAACAAAAAATTACGTCAGTTCAATGGCCTATTACTCAAAACTAGAAGATTTTTCAGCACAAAACAGCTATTGATGTTTTATAATGCCTATGCTAAATCAATAACTGAGTACGGTATTTTAACATACGGGAGTGCATCAAAAACTGACCTACAATCAATTAATCTTTTACAGAAACGAATAATCAGAACTGTATTTCGCAAAAAAATACAGCGATTCAGTTCAAGACCTAGCGATTAAGCACAAAATATACACAGTTTATGAATTGTATGCGGCTCATATTTTCAAGGAAGCTTTCGGTCTCCTGAGAAAAACTTCACCTGTAAAATTTCTAAACATTAATGAAACTTCTTACTTAAGAACAACCAGAAGAACAGCGGCAAAAATTTTACCCACTGTTAGTTTTAAAAGTAAAATGATGGAAAAGTCAGCTACGCGACGAATAACTCGAGTTTATAATTTTATTAAAAACAACGAATTGTTGCCTCCCGATATAGAAAAAATGACCAAATCCCAGTTCGAACGTTTTTTAACAATTTTAAGGACATATATCTGTTTGACAATTATCTGATTTTTCAAATTCTCTTCTAAAATGTCACCGTGTATAATTATGTATTTGATGCTCCTCAAATATTATCTTATCTGGGGCACCCTCCATGAGTTGAACTACTCCTGGGTTGTCCCAACAAGCAGTGAATTTATGGCTTAATTGATTAAAATAGCTTGAATGTTATTTTGTACTGCTTGTTAAAAAAATAATCTAATTAAAGACTGCCATTTTGGCCAATTTGGGACAATTAACGCGCGATATATTTCGCGCTATTAACGCGTAAGCGGAGAGTTAAACCGTCTTAGAAATCGTTCCAAATTGGTTAAGAGAAGCTTATTTGCCATTGTTGGTTTGTTACAAGGAGCAAAATCTATCCTTTTGTACTTTGTATGGCGTGTGGGGGGATGATTTTCATAAAATTTTTCAAATTGTAGAAAATTATTTTTTGATTTTGTTATTTTTTCATTGAATTTTTTAATGTTATTATTGCTCCATAAACCTTAAAAGGCAGGCGGAACATTCAGGGCTTCGCCCTGATACGAGCAGTCTTGTTCTTTTTTTGCAAAATTTAACTTCATTCATAGGAATATTACAAATACGAAAATTTGAGGTGATCGAATTTGAAAAATTGAAAAGTTTGAATTTGATCGATATTTTTTCTTTCTGTATGAACTGCTGGAATAATTGTTGTAGGAAAACTCTGTTCTTGTTTCTTGTATAGCAACTGGCTCACCTTACTTTCATTATAACAGTAATTTTGCGTGGTGTTATCATAAGACAGAGTTAACGTTTTAGCATGCCCTTAATGATTAAAATATACGGTCAAATACAAAAGCTGTTTAAAAGCAAAAATTACGGTGATATGACTCCTAGATGAGCTGACCAATCGCATTAAACGATTGTAGGTGCGCTGACGAAGGCGTCAGACAACAAAACGGTGTACCACTCTGGCTGCGCCCCTCCCCACGTGGACCCCAGATGCAAGAGCTGGCGCAGACCCAACTGGGATGTGAAGACAGATAACCGCTTCTGCTACAACTGCAAACACCCCATGGGAGGAGGTCAGTATACTTCATACACTAATCACTCTAAATGGCCCTAAAACTTTCATAACGAAAAATCCGATTATTACAAAACTTATCAGCTAGGAAAGTTACGAAGTTATCAGCCTTTTTTATTGTTCAATAATCTGTCAAAATAGTGACTCGTTTCCAGTCCCCCCTTTCAAATTCAAATTTGAAAAGCTTCTTTAACGTTGTCACAATGCAATGAAATTTGGCGTGGTGAACAAATCGGCAACTGTGAACAGATTTGTTTTTCATACTTTACAGCGTAATATCACACATTTAGCCGTAATAACACGTATAACTAACATAAAACTCGTTTTTTTGAAAGGGGGGAAACTGGAAAAGAGCCAAAATAGTTTCCATGTTATCCACCGGCGAGCGCGGATAAATTTTTTTTTACCGTGTCAAACTCTGTTTCAATGCCAAACAAATTTGATTTCAGGTAACAAAAAAAGTGGATATTGGGGGTATTCTCATGATGGGAGGGGGAGAATTCTGGTAAATTTGAAGCCAATCAGAATCGTTATTTTATGATTATTTTTTGATTATTCATTTTTTTATAGTTCATTTTTATCAAAATCGGTTTTCATTTTTTCAATTATCCGATTTCGACTTGCCTTTACTTGAAACTTTATGAAACTGCTTATTTTCTCTTTGGTCAATATTAATTTTAAAGGTCTGTATTTATTTTTTTTTTTGAAATTTTTCAAAATATATGAGGATTTTAAAAACTTAGGCGTGATTGGCTGAAAAAATTTGAACATTACGAAGCCAAATTGTGCTTTTTGTTGTGTGAGCGGATTCCCCAACATGTTAAGAAAGATTTGTTGCGGAATCCGCAATATTGCTATTTTTCTTTGAGCTATTTTGCTCTTTTAAATTCTACGCTGAAATAGTTTAAACTCTGTATTGCTCGAAATTGCTCCAAAACAGGCAACTTTGCGGAATTGGCAACAAAGTTTTTGGAACCTGCAACAAAATTTGCGGAATCCCGAACGGTTTAAGGAATCGATTAACAAATAATTACACAAGTGTTTAGTGAACTCAAGCTGTCATTGAACCCGCAACTTTAAGTGAAATCCACAAACTGTAAGCGGAACCCGCATGTCATAGCCATGATTTTTGTTACCTTGACTATAACTGATTTCAAAGACTTTTATGTTCAAGAACTAGATTTGAGAGTTTTATAGTGATGGAAATTTACGCGGCTTGCCGACACTTGGTCAACATGACTTCCATCAAAACACAACAAGCAAAAGTGAGCACTGGACTGGAGCATGAAGGTCAACTACACATTTCGCTTACAACTTGTGGATAATATATTGTTAAGACATTAACCTCAACAGAAATGAAATTACAAAAAGGTCATAACTTCAAACAGGTTTTAGACATTCAGAACTAACTATACTTCTTCTCCTTTGTTTTTTGGCGAGCTCTTTATTGAGAATCAAACAACACTGTAAAGAAAGAACAAAAAAGTTTGAGAACAGTAACTTGAAGAACGAATAAAGAAGGATAGAAGACGAAGAAAAATCCGCAAGGTTAAATTCAGAAAACTAATGTAAACATGCAAACCGACAAAGATGATACAGTTTCGCGCCCAACAAACCGACCTGAAGGAAGAAGTCATGTCGACTGACGGTTCTTTTTATACGATATAGTTCAACAAATTGTTGGCTTTCAGATTTTCGCTTCCTTTTTCCGGCTTCCACTTGAGTGCATAAAAAGTTTCAAAAAGTTCAAATTCTCTTCATCTTAAAATTTATGACAGTTTTTTCGACGAAATAATTTGTTTGTAAAACTAGATTTCACGGTTTTACCCTGTGAAATGGAAACACAAAGTACTTTTATAAGCTCACTTACAAAAGAACTATAGCAAAACAATGTTTTTTAAAGCTACAAAAAAAAATTGAAAATAACAATCAACAATGTTATTTTAAGCTGCAATTTTTCCTTCTTCCCTCTCATTTTTCGTTCCAATCTTTTGAATTTTTCAGGTGTTTTGGGGCGCTGTTCTTTTTACGGTGAAAACCCTCGGTGTTTGTGTGGGTTGCTGTTCTTTTTACGGTAAGAACCCTCGTGTTTGTGTTGCGTCGCTGTTCTTTCTTGCGTTAGGAACCCCGGAAATTGTGTTGGGGTACTGTTGAGTTTCCCTAAACCCCTGGCGACGTAATTTAAGGGCTCTTTTCTTGCGACTCTAAGAACCCTTTAGATTCAAACTAACCCTGTTTTTGGGTTGGTCCCGCTTTCGCTGTATCTCTCCGTGTGTGAGCGGGCCAATTTTTTAAAAGCTTGCTAGCCCTCTTGATAAAAGAGGTCTGGTAAAGTTGGTTCCCTCTGGTATAGGCTAGTGGGGGTGTAGTCTAAATTGCAGTTTTTAAAAATCGACGTAGTCGGTGGGCTACTGGCGAGTAGGTTCTATTTTCGTCGCTGTTCTGGCCCAATATTGAAAAAGTTTTGTTCTTCAATTTCTCGCGATAGCTAGATTTTTTCGAATTTCAAACTCCAGAATAGCTGGAAATGTCCCCTCCGTGTTTGAAACGTTTTTTTTTAAACCTCTTTCACATTTTAGCGTTCACTAAGGCTTTACGCTCTACAACTTAAAGTTCATTTAAAATTCAGAACGTGTTTGTTTTGAATATCATTTTTTAGGGTTTGCCAAGACGCATTTTTCATTTTAAAGGGCTTTTCGAGGTTTAAAAGGGAATGTAATATGGTAAAAAGAAATATCCAAATCCGTCAAATTGGTTGTGTAAGTAAAGGGGGTAGGTTTTGGGTTTTCAACGTTTTCATTGCTACTATAAAAAATTAAAGTTGTCTCAACAAGCCTCTTCTCTTGGAGCGGAATCCAGAAACTCAACTGAGACTCCAATTTTTGATACAAGTTCACATGTAATAAAGAAATCGTTGATGTATAAGGATGAGATTGAGTCTACGATAGACTTCATCAGAACTTGCATAGATGAATACTGTGACTATACGGTCATCACTGAATCAATTGATGAATTGGTCGCTCTTAAAGACAGACTTGGAGAATTAAACAGCTTGTGCTTGAATAATCCTGTAAAACCTCAATATATTGAGTATTCGTGTTGGCTATGCCATCAAAAGTCTATTGCGGTTCCAAGAACGATTTGGCAAGCCCCGAAGAATAGTGAGTTCTTTGCTTGAGAGATTATAAAACAGCTCTTTTGCGTTTACAAGAACACTTTGGCAAGCCGCTAGGAACAGTGAATTCTTTCCTAAATATGTTCAACAATTTAATGAAAATTTGCGTTTACTATGCCAGCAGAAGCAAGTAATTTGCAAATGTTGCCCTGATTTCAATCAATTCCAGCTAAAATCACTGAAAAACAACGATTACAAAACATCTTCATCAAGCAATCAAACTCAATGCCAGCAAAAGCTAAAATCAATTCAAGCTAAAATCACTGAAAATAACGACAACAAAACATCTTCATCAATCATTCAAATTAGGGGTATATCAATTGATGTTGCCTTGAATTCAATCAATTCAAGCTAAAATCACTGAAAAACAACAACAGCAAAACATCTTCATCAAGCAGTCAAACCCAAGGGCTATCAACTGATGTCCACATCTCGGCTTGAAATGAAATGCCTTCCGCGACTTCCTCAAATGCAGGCATGGATAGTTATCCCTCAGTAAGAAATTTCCATTAAATACTCATCGTAAAACCTTTGTCACTTGCAACTCAAAACCTGACAATTTAACAACTTCTGCTCTCGAATCATCGTCCATAACTTTTGCATCTTCGTTCAACTTACAGTCTGCTGCTTATGGCCCTACTCATTGATCATATCCGAACTGTTTTGCGCAGAGTACGAATGACATAAAGACAAATTCAACTGGATTTTACACCTAAAAATGTTTTGATCAGATCGATAACTCTCTTCGATCCCCATTTGGCCACAGCATGCATCGCTTCTCATCAACACACAAGTGACACAGACAAACAAAAATTCGACTTTTTCTCACAATGAAATTTCTCATTGCTTCATAAAAATCAATTTCTAAGCTGCAGAATGCAACTTATGACTGTGATCCTCAAAAGTGGCTGCATTGGTTTGGTGTTTTGAATTCCATCGTCGATCAAGCACCGATGAGTGATACCAAAAACATTATTCACCTACAATCAATAGTAGAAGGCGAGGCTGCAGAACTCATAAGTGGTTGTGGTTCCAACTGAACTACTTATAAAACAGAACTTTTGCATTTACAAGAACAAAATGGCAGGCCGCTAAGAAAAGTGAATTCTTTCCTTGATTTAGACAATTTAGACCACCTAGTCTGAATCAACCGCAAACCTACATCAGTTTTTTAAACGTTTCTTTCTACTCTAGTAGACACCTTCAAGGAGCTATACTTTGCTCATGACATTTACTCTACAACAAATTTAATTTAGTTCTCGCAAAAATTCCTAATCTAGTACGGCTAGAATGGCCCAGATATACTACTATTATTGCCATATGTAAGCCAAATCTTGAAAATTATCCAATTGGATGCGCCTATATGCTCAAGCCTGCAGAGAAACTCCTTTTCAGTCAAATTCTTTGAGAACTACGTTCAATCAAAACAAAACTAATCACTTCGGCTACGGGAAAAACAAGCCCAATGTAAACCGCCAGGCCAGTTTCGTAGCATTATCTCACTTTCCTCCAATCAAAACAGAAACTTTGGTTGGCATAAGTCACATGAAAATTCTAACCGAGAACTGTGCTTTTTTGTCCCAAAAACGAAGACTGCAAATACATGAAAACTTGCACGCATTTCTGCGATTTGGAAGTTTCTTTCAAACGAGATAACGTCGAAAAGTACCATATGCGTGTAAATTGCTTAGGGGCACATATTTTCAAAAAATTTTCCATCGGACAAATCATGCAAAGAATGCACTAAAAAACATCATGCACTTCTTCATTATGATAATGGTACAAAAGTGAAAAATGAAAAATCTTCTTAAAAAGTTTTTCAAATAAATGGAAAGGGACAAATTGCACATATGTTTCTGTTGATTTGTCTTCCGGAGATCGAACAGTCGAAGCATACGCTTACCTTGATAGTGGATACTGTCAAACTGTGATATTGGAATCAACCGCACAATCACCAGGTCTAAACGAATTTGCCTCAATGTTGGTTGGTGAATGCCACTTCACCAGAGAGATCATGTGTGCTCAAAATCTTTCAGTTTCAGTCTCCTCATTGAAACCTCACTCTTTCAAAACTGTTTCGGAAGACATCATTGCAGTTCCATCACTCAGTTTGTCCCCAGTGGACACAACACATCTGAACAAATTGTGCCGATTCCACGTGCACTTTACGACAAATTAGGTTTCTGTACATTGGAGATAATTCGGTAGCCCTTATTATTGGCATCGATAACATGGAATTTATTCAAAACACGGAAGTTATAAACGGACCTAAAAACACAATTTGCTTCTAAAAAGCCTCTCGGTTGGACTGTTTATCGCAACCACAGCTTCATAAGCAATGATTTGTCAAACATAAAATTGACTTAAATACATCAACATCCTCATATGGACAATAAATTTCTCAGAAATGTTCAAGATTGGATGACGAAAAACACTTGCGGAATTGGTTCAACAAAAAAATCTACTTCTAAAAATGACAAAAGAGCAATTACTGTTTTAGAAAACACCACGACACTTGTCGATGAACACTATCAGATTGCCTTGCTTTGGAAAGAAAACGATTTCCTGCCCAATGATCGTTGGCTAGCAGAAAAACAGCTAAAATCTCTTAAGAAAAATACTGGCAAACCGTCGAAAAAGACTTGAGCAGTGGGTATGTTGTTAAAATTAACTCAAGGCTCAACAATGCGACTCAATTCTGGTATCTGCCTCATCATGCGGCGACAAATGAAAAGAAATCGGGCAAAGTTCATCAAGTATCTAATGCGTCTAGTGTTTGTTTTGTTCAGTCCTTGAATTCAAATCTTCTCATCGGGCCTGATCATTTAAACAACCTTGCTGGTGTCATTATCCGTTTCAGAGAAAAACAGCGTCGCCCTCTCTGCAGACATAAAAATTATGTTTATGAAGGTTAAAATCTATCCTAAGGACAGACTTTTTCTCCGATACCTGTGATACAATAAAGGAAAAATTGAGACCCACGAATTTACGAGTCACATCTTCGGAGCTACAGACTCCCCATGTCTTGCATGCTATGCACTACGTCGTTGACAATGAAGACAAGTGTCCTCATGTCAGAACAATTATTGAAAGAAATGTTTACATGGACAATAAAAATACATCGAAATCTACCACAATATAAGAATAATGTCAGATATTCGGAAAAACCTCCCATTTACAGGGTTTAACTTCAAAAAGTGGAACTCAAACTTGCAGTCATTGCTAGAAATGTTTTATTTGGCGCTACCTGTGAACCCGGAGTAATACGAACCGCAGCAACAAAGTGTTCTTGGACTTCCATGGTATCCGATTGCTGACACTTATTTACTTGATAAAAAAAATTTTAGCCAAAAAAGAAAACAACCAACGAAAATTTGTGGCTTCAATCTTTGACCCTCCAGGTTTTATAGCACCTCTAACCATTCGAGCCATTCGGTTGAGAAAAATACTTCAATCAGTTTCGAGGCAAGGCCCTAAATTGGACAAAGTAACCGAACCCTCGTCAATTCCAGATTTCAATGAATGGAAAACGTAATCCAATTTTTTGAAACACTTCACGTATCTTAAAACTTAATCATCAGAACAGAAATAAGATCTACAGACCTCCATGTTTTCACAGATGCCTAAGAGTTTGCGCTCTCGGCATTAGCTTTTCTCAGGATAGCCTACAAAGATAACATTGTGTCGGTCGAATTTTTGATGAGCATAGCCGGAGTCGCACCTATAAAGCGAATGACGATACCAAACTTAGAGCTGCAAGCAGCTGTCTAGAGTGCATAACTTGCTTGTTTCAACGTTAAAGAGTCAGATTACAAAACTTGCAATCAACAATTTTGTTCAGACAGCACTACTGTTCTGTACTGGTTGAAAATGCGTCAAGCGCGGCACAAAATCTTTGTTGCAAAATAGTTAGCTCAGACTTTGGATATCTACAACCCGCACGATTGGAAATACGTTCCAACAAAAAAGATCCGGCCGCCGATGACGGCATTCGAGGTTATATCGTTGAAAAAATGACGATTCGGTCGCGCTGGTGGCAGGGACCACAATTTCTTTGGAAAGACCAATCTTATTGGGCCCAACAAGATCTGCTTTAACTAATTCAAACCACATTTCAGATAATGCCAGCTACTAATTCTACTGTTCCAAGCTGTCACACGCTTAGACCGCTTAGGTTTTTAAACTGTAACAGGCTCATTCGTTCCGTTGCTTTCTGCTACTCAGCCGTCGCAAATTTAAGAAGCGAATTTGTCATGTGAAATCGTCTGATCATGCAAAAACTTAAAGTTTTTTGATATAACTCTGTCAAGAATCTGACTTTCCGATAGAAAATGCTGATTTAAAGAAGAATAGTCTTTCTATTGTTGAAAGTTGAAAGTTTTTCTATCAATCAGACTTCGAACTGCGTGCTCTTACATCGACGAACACGACCGTATTGGCAATCGCTGTCGCCTGTCCAAAGCACCATTATTGGTTACCTCTAGATATCCCATCATTCTCGATGGACCAAATCACATCGTCAAGTTGCTTGTAAAAACACGCATATAGTGAACAGTCATTCTGAAAATGAAAAAACGCGTAATTTTTTCATAGAAAACCTCTCGTTCCTTCGTTGTCGTCTTACCGTAAGGCAGACTATACGAAACTGCCTATCTTGTCAAAGAAAGTTGCAGGACGTTTCAGCATCCCTCATGGCAGACTTGCCAAATGATCGATTACCGACGCCAAACCATTATCCGTTTTACACTAATGGATAGGACTTCATAGGATCTTTTCCGATTTACTGTAACAATAATCGGTATTCGAGATATACTCTTCTCTTCATCTGTGCGCGTTGTACACTTAGAAGTATCTACTGACAGCCCAATTCAAGGCATCAGACGTTTCGTTTGTCGGCAGGAAAAGGTGACAAAAGTCATATCGTACAACGAATCATTCAGTGCGAACAAAGTTCTGAAGAGCTCAGTAAGCGACTTAGCTCAAACTTCTGATTTGAAAGACAAACTATCGCTCATGGACATAGACATAGAATGGTTTTTCAATCCACCAGCCGCGCCTCATTCTGATGGCAGCTGGGAGCGACTAGTTCACGTTTTCAAATTGTCTCTCTACAAAATTATCGGTTTGCAAACAATGTATGATAAGACCCTGATCAACTTCATTCGCAAACTCGAATCCAGCTTGAACTCGCGTCCTTTAACTAACGTTCCTGTGGACATAACTGACACCTTGCCGCTCGACCCGAATCACTTCCTTTTCGGTAGGCATTCAATTAATGTACCCCCTGGCATATTTCTGGACAAATCAGTCACTCTTTCCAAATCGTGGAGAGTGGAGCAGCTTCTCGCTCAACAGTTTTAGAATCGTTTCCTTCGTGAGTACCTTTCAGAAAGGCAAACTCGGACCAAGTGTAACACGGCCTCCACCGACTTGGCAGTCTATGGTATTTTCTGGATGTTAGAAGACTATACGCCACGAGATCTTTGGCCTCTCGCTAGAGCTCTCGAGATTCACCCAGCCAGCGACGAAACAGTCAAATCCGTGACACTCCAGACTCCTCATGGTAAAAATAAAGTACGACCATTAATTCTCCAGAGTCTTCCTCAAAGAGTCATTTTCCTTGGCTTCATTACCGTTTTGTATTCTCAACAAGTCCTTATAATCGTTTACCAATTATTGCAAAGACTTTCATAGTCATTTAACTTCCTTGATTGCTTTATACAAGTTTTATCGATGAACATCTTTTCCAACCATGTTTACCAAGTTATCCTCATTCACCCGAACACATTATTTTTTTTCGTATTTGCTACACAAGCCAATGGGTCGGGACTATGTCATAGTCATGGCCTTGTTTCCTTGACTTAACTGATTTCAAAGACTTTGATGTTCAAGAACTAGATTTGAGAGTTTTCTTTTGATAGAAATTTACACAGTTTGCCCGAATTTTGTCAATGTGACTTCCATCAAAACACAACAAGCAAAGTTGAGCACTGGAGCATCGAGGTCAACTATACCTTTCGTTTACAGTTTCCAGATAAATTTTTGTTACAACATTAATCTTCAGAATTATGGAATTACAAAAATTTCACGTTTTCAAACAGGTTTCAGACATTCAAAATTATCTATATTTCTTTTCCTTATTTTCGATGAGCTCTACACCGAGAATCAGACAACATGATGAAGAAAGTACAAACAAGTTTGAAAACAGTAAATTGAAGAATAAAGAAAGAAGGATAGAAGACAAAACAAAGTTCGCTATGATAAATTATCAAAACTAATGTAACCGGGCAAATAGACAAAGATGTTACACCGCATGAGCTTGCGGAATCAGCTTACACTTGCGGAATCCACTTACACTTGCGGAATCCGGTTCCATTTACTGAATCCGGAACAACTACATATATGCATTCAAACCTCAGTATATGAATCTCAGTTTCCCCTCTCAAGCATTTTCTTAATTTTTCTCAAATGTAACTTGTAAATTGGCTGTTTTGCAAGGGATCATGTGCCAAACAAATGTATTTTTTGGCCAACTTTTTCGAAAAATGACATTTCTGACAGTCTTTTCAAAAAAGTCACCAAAAAACACCTGTACCATCCGCCCCCTTACCTGAACAACCCGCCATCTGACTTGCACCACACATCCCCGCGCGAGAGCCAACCCCTCAACCCACCCAGAAACCCCTCACTAGTTGAACCATCAGAGTCATCAACCACACTTCCCCCCAGAACCAACCCCCTCACCCACCGGAACAGGTGGAGGTGGGGGTGTTGTTCTCGCGCAGGGGGATGCGGTGGCTCAGGTCAGGAGGCTGGTGGTTCAGGTTGTTTTGGTGATTTTCTTGTCAAGACAGCCAGATTGCCATTTAAAACATCATCAGTAATATCTGGCCAGTGCAGTTTCCTGTTTCTCAATTTTACTATCTTTTTCCAAATTTCTAGAAGGCTTCTTTGTCTCCCTAAGACCATTTCGATCGTATAAGGTTTCGTAACCCTCCAAAAAATACTGAACTTTTTAGTAAAATCTGTAGGATAATCGACAAAAAACCTTTTTCAGCTAATTCCTCAGCAACATAACCTAGGTTAAAAAAACTGATGTTCTGACAAAATTTACCTTGCAGGAATTTGTACGCGGAATCCAAGGAATTGTAAGAGGAATCTACTTGTCTTTTGGCTTATGTTTTAAGACTTTTCTCTGGAATCCAAGAGAATGCATACACAAAATTATGCGCCCATTCAGAACAGTTTGGTCTTGTAATGAAATAAATTTCCATCCCTCCATGATAAGGAATGCCACCGTGTAAAATCATTGCAAGAAAAAAAATTGTTTTTTTTTTTAAGTTTGTTGTTAAATATCTAGTTGCGGGTTCAAATGAGCAAAAAGTTTGAAGTTTTTCAGGCAAGGCGCACTTTGTGTTCGGTCACAGTATACACGCCGAGTGCTTCAACTGTCCCTTCTGTCGGAAGTACTTGGGCCACCGACTGATCGAGATGAAGGGCCAGAAGATCTGCTGTCTGAGGTGTGGGGAGCCAGACTTACCTCAACTGGCTCAGACAGGAGGGCCTAGTTTGTAATGACTGCAGTCGCCTTTCTAGAGAAGGACTGTGAAAAGCAATTAGAAGAAAATTTGAGCTAACACCCTAAAGATCTAAGCTCAATTTATCTTTTCGTTTGTTCTTGAAGTGCGTTTAATCCGTCAATGGTTACATTTTAAAGCGAATCGTAATAGAAACAGCTACTTTCGGACACCGTTGGATGCATAGGCATGTAGTCGGAACAAAAACTGCAAGTGGGTTTTGCTCAGGGCACAACATAGTTCAGGTTCTTGTTGAGCTGAACAGCTAGCATGTTGGAACTTTCCTTGAAAGCAAATGGTCCTAATCGCAATCTAATCAACATACTGAAACATATATCCCCCGAACTATATCACTATATCATATCGTTTTTTCTATATCACCGCAAAGTTAGCAGCCGAATTACTCAAGGATTTTTTATGCTTCAGAACAATTTTTTGAGATTAGAAACATAACCAGCAGACAGTAAAAATTTGAAATAAAGTGAAGAATTTGAGAAAATTACGATACTTCGAAGCTGGGACGGATCTAGAAAGCGCGAAATTTTTTTTAAAAAAACACGACATTTACCCAAAAATGTCTGAGCTATCCCTTTGCAATCAGTTTATATTGGCGCCGAACTTACCTGTGATAAGGTTTTAAGGTAGTCAAATAGTAACAAAGGGGTGAAATTTTGGCTGGTCAACAGTGGGACCAATTAAGAGAGGGAAGAGGCTGTTGAAAAACGCTTCAGCAGTTATTGAATTCTTATGCTTGATTTTGTTTGCAAGCCAGGTAAAAAAAACATTTTCCGACGAAATAAAATCTTTTTTAGTTTCCTCGGTGACTTTCTTCACATTCTCAGTTACTTGATCAAAAAATTTTAGTTTTATATTCTTGTAATTTCTGCACGGCCAATGTTGAGTTGAGATATATTATCAAAGATTTTGTATCGAAAAATTTTCATCAGTTTCATTTGGTTTTGCTATATAAAACATTTCTAGCACTATCTTGAAATAAATATTTCATCGCAAAAAGCAAAGTTCTGATGACTGTTTTTCGCCAAATTTCTTTGATGAACTTTTTACATAATAGTTCCGACTACTGCAAACCGGGAGGAATTTTATTTTGGTGTTGTTTTATTTTTTTAATGCAGAATCAGGTACCACAATTAAACATCGGAATAAATCGAGTGATATATCATATTAAAGCCCATTGAGTCGTGATTTGAACGACAGCATTTTTTTTAAAGTTGTCTCATGGTTGAGAAAAATTGGTTTACTTTTATTAAGTTCTTGTTCAATTTTGGGTGAGTAAAGTGAATAAGAATAAACCGTGAAATTTTTTTTCAAGCCTTGAAAAAAATTTGTTTTACTCCAGTAAAATGAAATCCCGAAGGTTTATTAAGTTTTTTTTTGTTTTTCTATTAATTGTTTTATAAAACCTGTCGTTAAATTTGTCTATTCTAACTTGAATTTGACATGAATAAGTTGTATTCTTTCGTATCGATTTTCTGATCAGAAACAAACACAAAAAAAACAATGATTAAAAAATTTTTTTGTATCTGTTCAATGACTATAGACGGGAAGTTATGTGCTACTTGCATAGCAACCGGCTATTCTTTTTTTAGTTTTTTGATCTCTGGTCAACGCAAACCTAGTTTTTTGATCTCTGGTCAACACAAAAATGCAAGAAAATATATAAATTTCTCGATAAACATTCATTGCAAAAAAATTGATAAAAAGATCGTTAGTAATTTTTGCCTGTGATTTCCACCATCGACTTGTAAAACTGCCTTCATTTAGAAGGATTTTTTCTCCTTAAAATTAAAAAATTCTTCTGTTAGATCAAAACAGGTATTACACAGAAGCAAGGCTGCGCTTTATTACTTTAGCAAGAAAACTTTAAAAAGCAGCACTATAAAGTGAAAAAGAAAAAAATCCATAATAAAGCTTTGAAAAAAACGTCTGTTGGTATCGCGTATTCTATCTTAAGACGAGGAGAGTAAGAGACTCCTTTCCTCGCATCTGCTCCACCGGCTCTTGACAATTTACTAACACTAGCCACAGCAAACGCAGCTAAATATGATAATACCTTGCAAATAAGATACAGCAAAAGTGGCACTCAAAACAAGTAGACACAATTTTGCATGTGAAAATTTGGAACACAACAAATTTAAGTCATCCAAACTAATTTGCAGGTAATATATTGGAGAAAAAAAGCCAAATTTTGTATAATTTGTGAGTTTTTAAAAAAGGGCGAGTTATTTTGAGTTGTAAATTCTTTGCAATTGTACTGTTCTGAGAGACAAATAATTTTTTCTTCGGGTCATTCGATGAAATATAAATGCACCAACTATGTAGATTTATTACTAATCGAATGTCAAAGCACATGCTGTCATAAAGTCAGAATGGAGCCGTCAAAATTGATATCAAATTTTGCTATTTTGGTTTAAAAAAGACTAGTCGTACTATTACACCATTAAAGTTTGCAAGTGTAATGAAATTTAATGGGATTTGGTTTTTATAACTTTATTTCGTGAAAAGTTTTTTTTTCGCACAAATTTCAGTTCAGCTTAAGGATATTTTTACCCAATTCTCAAAAACGTTGCAACAAGGAAAATGTCGCCTGTTGCTCTGCTTGCCTGCATTATATCTTGTCTGATTTTACATAGCCACGCTGTATACAGAGTTTGAAAGATCTGTGGTTTGATCAAAATATGAGTGTTTGAATTAACTAAAATTGGGCTGTGGGCATCCTCCCTGCATAGGCGGCTCCGCTTTCATTTATCAGATAATAGCTATTGGTCTAGGCGAAGTCAAAATTTTAGATTTCGAGCTTAAATTGAAACTTTTCGACTTTTCACCAAAATTACCCTATGAAATTTGCGATTGTGGGATGAATGAGAAAAAAAACAAGTTATGAGAAGTTTTCGTGCAAATGCGATTTTGCTCAATTTTTTCACAACATTTATGGCCCTCAAAAAAGCCAGGTTTTCAAAGTTTGACCTTAATTGGATTATTTTAACTTTTTAAGAAGTACTCTCACGAATCTGACATTTTGAGTTCAATTGAAAGAACAGGTAGTGGGAAGCCACCCCGTATAAACGGCGGCTACTTTAGTAGTATAGTAAAAGTGACTAGGAAAGTGACCACTTTTAACCCCCCCCCCCCCCACAAAATTCGGTGTGCCGTTGTACTTACCACTTTTAACCCCCAAAGGGGTTAAAGCCCCTACTTTTTCGGGCACGCATGTTTTAAGGGGGGTTAAAATTGGTAATTTTCCAGCCACTTTATGGAAACGGAAGGGAATTAAGTTTTGGTTGGTGCATGTTTTCCCTTTGACTTTGACAGTTCAAACTTTACTGCGCGCGTTATATTTTGGATTATTTTGTAATCTTTATCGCCACGTGTAGAATTAAATAAAATGCTGTGATATTGGTAAGTTTATATTATTGTTTTGAATACCCCCCCTCCCCCCCTCACGATTAGAATTGTTGATGATTTCACTTTTCGGTCAAAAGAACAATTTTGAAAAGCTTTATTTCCTGAATGAAAAGTACTATAAAGCTAATCATTTACATTTATAATCAGAAGTTATTTAGTCAGAATCGTCTATTATAATAGCACGTCGATTTAAGCACCGCCGTTTAGGAGGTCTAATTTCTTCCCGCTCGTTTTCTTCTCGAGCTTCAATGTCCAAATAGGGGCAGTTGTACGCTGCTGGTTCTGGCTCATTTTGCCCACTTAGCTGGTCGAAATCTACCAAATCCTGTTCTAGTTCTAGTATGTGGGTTGGTTGAACCCCATATCTGGTGGAGTAAAAATATCCACGTAATAACCGCCCTGCGCTTCTATAGCTTCAGCCAAATCCTCCCCACTTCCGTTATCGGTGGGAGTGGGGACCACGGCGTCGTCGTCTACGTCGTATTCTCCCCAGTCCATGGTGCGCACAATTTCTCTTATGAACATATCCTCACGCAAACGTTTATGTCTGAAAGGACTAGTAGTTACTCTGTCTGCATGTATATAGCGCTTATTGTCAAATGCGCTTAGGGAAATTTTGTTCGTTATTATGGTTTGTAAATTGTGATTACAGGAATTTATCCTCACATTTTCTGACCGGACCAGCGAACAGTAAGTCAAAGTTTCTTTATATTCATTATGGGTTAGCGCCCTTTTTGCATATTTAGCTATCCCCTTCTGAAACAAAAATACAATCGATTTACTTCAAATTTTTAACAGTTTTTTTTCCCTTTTCCACACAAATACCTCCCTTCCCCCTCATCCCAACCCTCACTAGATAATCTTATGATTTGTTTTTGTTGCCCTTTTCTAAAATGGTAATTGCAAAATGGTAAAAGAAAAGAAAAAGAAACTTACTGGAAGAAATAATGCTGTACAGTTTGGGTTTTAGTCCGACGTACTCCTGTACGATTTCCCCAGCAAACTCATCCTTGAATTTGAGGGTAACGCGCAACGCGCAAATTCTCGTTGGTGTAGAGGGGGTGGGTGGCTGGTAGATTTGAAAAGTCAAAATGATTTCGCAGTTCATGGTTTTTTTCAATTTCATTGTAGAGATCTTTGCTGCGGATTTCATACAGGAACGAATCAGTGTCCGAATATAAAAGAGTTGCGTCAAAATTTTTCTTGATTATGTTGTAATGGAACTGGAACATGTAAAATTTTGCTAAATCTAGTATCGTTGCACCAACAATTTTGGGCTTATCCCATTTAATGTTCACAGGTTTTGAGGTTACAGATACCAAGTGTTGGTCAATAATTTTTATACTGCTAAATCTTTTTTTCCTTGATAAATTTTGCAGTTCTTCAGCATTGCGAACAATATCTACAATAAGTCGATTCCTTTTTGATTCGCAGAATTTTCCAAACGCACTATTTTTTATTTGCTTGAAGAAATCTTGTTCAAACTTGGTAGTAGCTTTTTTTCGGAGCTCAGTGTTCAACTGAACATATGGTGCAATAAATTTTTCTTGTCTAAACTGCAGTACTCGATTTATTTTTTCAATTTTCAAACCAAGTTTGACATAGAGCTGAAGTGTTAGGTAGTGTACAGTATAGTTTTTCTTTGGAAAGAAGTTTTGTATGAGCTTTGGCGTAGTGCCCACTTTATCCGAAATGTTTATTTTTTTCAACATGTCCAATTGAAGCTCACAGAGCCACATTTTGGACACAACTTCTTTTGTTGGGGCGAGTGGGTAATCCGTGTTAGGCTGTTTTTCACAAATTTATTGTTGGCGGAAACAAATCTTTTTTCAAGCACACTAGCAATGCCCCCCCCCCCCCTGATCAGGTTTTCTGCCATATCCAAGTGCTCCCTATTAGTGAGCAAATGGAGGTCAGCCTTGCATGTTCGCAAAATGCATCCCCTGAGAGATTGCTAACCGTGAAATATTGAGCTTAATCTAGCTTATATGTTTCATAACACACTCGTCTAAACTCTTCGAAAACGCATGCAAGAATCAAGGTATCAGTCGTTAGATACAAATCGCTGTATTCGCCCAAAGTCTGACAACCGAAACGAGTGTACACTAACCATGCATGTTGGTATTCTTTTTCACTGACACTAACAACACCTCCTTGCAGCGTGTGTGTCCACTTGTCGCGTGCAGGTAGTCCATCTTCTGTGTATCTTGCATGGCTGTCAACATACGAGTAGGGGAAGTAACCTTCTTGTCGAATCAATGCTTTATCTTCTTCCGGTCGGGTAGCAAAGTGGTTATTGAGATATATGAACTTTTCCACGGGTAGATTTCGAGCTAGCTCATTGAGTGAGCTGTTCATAAATTTACAACTGTCCACAAAACGGATTCCTTCGTAGACATGTTGGACATTTCTTTTTTCGTTAGTGTACGATCTAATCCACACTTTCATTGTAAGTGAAATAAATTTTTCGTCATTGAGAGGAATGACCAAAAAGATGTTTCTGGTATTGGTATCTTGCAGACTCTTCAGTACATGGTGCAAATCATAATTCTGGAGATTGTGGGCAAAGACAGGGGTGAATTGTATGGTACGTCTCAGGAAGTTGCATTTGTTGTGAGCCCATCCGAGGAATGATCCATCGAAATGATTATGGTCCAAAACTTTCGCGTTAGTTTCGGAGAATTCCTCTTCGCAAATCCAGCATTTGTCACTGTCTTCAAGAATAGTGGTGCTTCCGAGGTAGTTCGGGTATCGTCGTTTTTTATTAAGAAAATCACGCGCCAATACTTCCAGCATTCGAACGAATTTAGTCATGGCGTCCACTCCTCGATGAAGTGAAAAAAAAACCGCCAGTTTCGGGTTTCCAGCTTCCACAACGACAAGGCAAAAACTGGTGGGCTTATGTTTTTCAATCACGGTTGTGCTCGAGCAGGTAGGATTATTTCTCACTGTCTCCACCTTCTCCAGCACAGACTCCAAATCAAAGTAAACCGCGAATGGACTATAGCTTCGAGCACCGATGTTTTTGAAGCCTACACTGCTCTTGTCAACATTTGGCATGGTAACGATTGCTGGTTCGTTCCCCATGCAGATTAACTGGTGGCGCTCAAGTCGTTCCTCAGATGAGCACCGGTGGAAGCAATTTCGGCACAGCATGTTTCTCGATCTCAGTTTTCTTTTTTGCATTTTGCTCACTAGCTTGTTCAGGTCTTTTATCACGACGTAGTGATGCGTGCCCGTATCGTTTAGAAGCAGCAAATCCACAACAAAATTAGTCTGATATTTTGACACTCTCAAGGGTAGAAGAGTCTTTTCATTGTACCTAGAGAAAAATTTTGAATGATATTTTTATACTAATTTTTAATGTCATCATAATAATAATTCTTCAACGAATGTGCAGCCAACCATTTATTCTGATGTGCTTAGATACAGCTTCACACCAATTTAAAAAAAAATTTGATTAAAACTGCAACTAACCTGAAGACATTCACTTCCACTTCATTCAAAATTTCGAAGCGTGCAATAGCCGGTAGTCCCATTGGGTACACAAAATCACCAGTTGGCTCGTGCGCTGTTGAGTTTCTGCGATAATCATAGAAGCTCGCTTTCTCCTCCTCTTTACTCTGCATCGTACGAAGAGTAAGCGGGATATTGTTCTGCCGATGATACTCAGCAACGAAGCAGTACTCAAAGCATCTATCGTCTTCATAATTGCGAATATTCAACAAGAAGCGTTTGAGTTTCAGTAGATCGGCTGGTAGTGGCAAGTACGATGAACCCCTGGTCGGTGCAGACTTCACCATTTTTAGGACAATCTTATCAATCCTGCGGATTCTCCAGCCGCTACCATGAGACGCATATTGATGAACAGTAGACAACATTTGGTCTACGCAATCATAGAATTGGTCCTGGGTCCATCCTTGAACGTCTACAGCAAGCATTTTGCAATTGGCGAAGATGGTTATTACTTCTTCTGTGCCATCTGCTTTTTCTTTTTCAAGAGTTACTTCTGCCGACAATTGAGCTTTCTGAGGCTCATACATAGTATTTTGAAGTATCAGCTTTTCGATTTCGTCTCTCTTGGTCACGAATAGCGCTAGTAGGTCCACTTCCGTTTCCATCGGCACTATATCGTATGTCTTGACTGCTCCATCAAAAGCTGTCTCAGGCTGTATAGAAGTGAGGATTTCTCGGCTCACATCCCACGCTGGCAGACCGTGTTCGTTTAGCATATGCGCAGCATATGCGCGATCATTTTGGAACACATTCATGTCGTAGAGACAAATTCTTCTTTCTTCCGTTTTATCGATTGTTTTGTGACGCTCCACCACATGTTCCCAAATGACACGAAGTGACTTATCCTCTAGTTCACAGTGACCACAGATGTAGTCGGTTTTCACAGGATCAATCTTGTGAACAGCCATAAGATGTTTTTTGAGGCTTCGCCGGTCACTCATTTTTTTTTGTCAGAGATTACAGGGTACGACTTTTGTAGACATTGCGAGGTGGTTGTTTTTGAAAATTTTGATATTTCGGAAAGCTAGGTTCAAATAAAGCAGATACTGGTTTACAAGTCAAAAGAGTTCAAGTGATTTTCCGTTTGTTTTACGACTGCGATTAAATCTGTTTAGATTTTCAAACTTTTTCTATCGTTTGCTTAATTGCCAAACTAAGAGTGGTTTCCTAAGGTGGAGCTTAGATTAATAAAATCGAGAGGGTGCACCCAAATTGCTCACAGATACATCAAAGAAAACAACTTCAGCTCATTATATAAACCTATAAAATAGTCTCATAAATCAACCAAATTTTCTGAATTAACCACAAAGTTCCTAAACAAGTTAAGTAGCTTCAAACAATTCATCGGCACTCAATTCAAAAAGACCTCACCCGAGTAGACCTAAGCCCAGCAGAGTGAAATGAAAGCCTTACACCGAATGTAGTTAATCATCAATTGAGCTGTCAAAGAAGTGATAAAGCTTCATATCATGAATTTTTTAAAAATTAAATCATGGGAATTTTTCATGTTAAACTTCGAAAAAACCAAACAGGTCAATTTATTCTTTTTCGATTTTTTTGTTTTTATTAAATTCATTCGGCGTATATGTTCACTGATTCAGGTATCTGTTGGGTCCTTTGCAGTGTTTCAGCTTTTACTTTTAGATGGTTTCCACTGCAGGGTGTTGAGGACCATTGGCTCAGTGGATATGCAGTCCTTTCAAAAACCACCAAATATCTTTTGAAACGTAGCCGCCTAGACTCGAAAACGCTGAGTCTAAAAAAATTGGTTTCATCCATTTCTGAGCACGGCTTCATAGTGAACGACACTTAGCCAACGATGAATTTTAATGAATTTCGATTTTCTCAAAAATTACTTTTCAAAAAGCTTTGTATCAAGACACTGTGGGTTTCATCAGCCGTAATACCCTTATAGCAACAGTATGAGATAAAGTTGCAGTTCACGAAATCAATTTTTGACAATTTTTGGACAAAAAACAAAAACGAAATTTTGCATACTTTTTCTGGTTTCGGTTTTGAACAGAAAGAACATGTTAGGTGTTGCATATACAGGCAAACATTCATTAGCTAAGTTGATCATCTACTACTGGTCGAAACCAGAGGATAATTTTTGATACCACTATTTGTTTCAAACAAAATTTTGAAACTCTTATTTTTTTTCAAAAACAAAAAAAATCTAAAATATGTTTCTTTTTGATTAGTTTTATTCTTTCAAAGATTTCTGAAAAAGAAGTTAGAGAGCAAACATTAAATTAGAAAAATCAAAAACAAAACGTAAACAAAGATTTAGCCACAATAATAAAAAAAAACTTATCAAACTAAATAATAAACCCCCAAACTGGTGCACTCTCGGTGGAAACAATTTTTTTTTGAGTTTTCAGAGATCTCTAAATTGCAGTTTGCGTTTTTTCGGCGCATAGCAAGCATTTATAGGCGGAGTCTCAGCTACTAAGTTTGGTGCAGTGGGACTTTGACTGCCGAAAGAAGAAGAAGCAGAAGAAGTATGCTGCTGCTGTTGTTGAGTGATTGGAAAAATATCCGGTTTTATTGGGGTTTTGGGCGTCTGCTGGTCCTCATCTTTTTTTTTCTATTGAATCTGGTGATTCAATCGACTCAATTTTCCAGTAGTTTTCTCGCTCTGCTAAATCTCCAATGGATCCTTCCTGATTTTTGTAAAAGGGGATCGATTGGCAATCGTAGTTAAACAGTATTTTTCTCGGTGAATGATCAAGGCAAGTAGGGTCTTGAATATCTGTGCGCTTCAGCGCAGGATACGATTCAGTCACACAACAACTCTCGTAGACCTGTTTTCTGCTTTGTATGAGGATACCAATTTGATCTAGCAAATAGTTGGGTAACATCATATGGTTTTTAGTGACCCATTCATCGAATTCTCTGCTTCCTGGATCAAGATCGTTCAAAAGACTTGCTTTTCGATGACGCATTTTCCGTTCCTGTTGAATCACTACGATAGAATCTCTGGTATAAGTTTGGTACAATATAGCACTTTCAAGAGAATTAATTGAAATAATTTGCAGTGGAGTTGCCATCGTTGAAAATTTTGTTTTGTTTGATTTTGAGAGATTGAATAAAAACAGTGAGTAGATTTAGTTTGACGTACCACTTTTAGTTTTTTTATTGCTGGTGGTCTAAGTTTTAGCCAATTACCATAAATCGGGTTTTGTAAAATTTTAATGTTTTCAGGGCTTTTGCAATTAAAGTAGAAATGTGAACGCTTTGAAAATCTATACTTCAAAGAAACAGCATAGCGCCTTTTTATGATACGCTAAGCACAAAATGACAGAAGTTTTACACTTCAAAGAGATAACAGGCATGCCGCCAGGGTAAAACCGTTGAGATTTATGAGCTAAAACGGGAATTTGCTAGACAGATTTGACATGTATAACTTAAACTCATAAATTTCCAACTGCAAACAAATTAAAAGTCCCAATGTAGCTTAAGGAATACCGTAAAAGAAATTGCCCGAGTTAAGCTATTCACCGGCTGGGTAAATCATTTTAAAATTGTCTCTTGACTGATACGGTTGAATAAAATTAACGCTACCCAACTATGTACACGCTTGAAAGTGATACTAACTTTTTTGATGACTTTCGTGATATTTCTTCAGGAGAAAAACGTATAGTCAGAGTTGGAACAAAAACATTTGAAAAAACAAGTACCTATATTACACTAAAATTGTATAAGAAAACTGACGAAAAAGTGTTCAAAATGTATCAAGCAGTTACTTTGACGACGAAACAATTTGATTGCTTAGCAGATAATTATTCAAAAGTAAAAAAAATGATCAAAGCACCAACTGGTGAAAAAATTTCAACTTCCACAACAGGAAACGATAAACCTCAAAAACGACGATATAAATCAAAACGATCGGTTTACTCCGAAAAAGACTGTAACAGTGAAAACGGAGACGATGATGAAGAAGATTATTCCAACAAAAAATGTCGAGTGGCTTGAGTAAATTGAAAAAAAAACCCAGTTTCATTTATTAATTATCAGAATGGTTGAAGCAATGTATGAACAATCGCCGGAATACTTTAAACAATTTCGGAAAAACTTTAAATTTTTTTTCTGAACAATGAACCCGACGTCTCTGACCTTCCTTCTAATACGAACTTTGCATTTGCAGTCCATTCAAATCAGAACGAATTTTGTTCCCAATCTCCTGCCAATGGTCACCCACATTACCACGTTCTTATCGAAGTTACATAAGTGGGACTTTGACTGCCGGAAGAAGAAGAAGCAGAAGAAGTATGCTGCTGCTGTTGTTGAGTGATTGGAAAAATATCCGGTTTTATTGGGGTTTTGGGCGTCTGCTGGTCCTCATCTTTTTTTTCTGTTGAATCTGGTATTTCAATCGACTCAATTTTCCAGTAGCTTTCTCGCTCTGCTAAATCTCTAATGGATCCTTCCTGATTTTCGTAAAAGGTGATCGATTGGCAATCGTAGTTAAACAGTATTTTTCTCGGTGAACGATCAAGGCAAGTAGGGTCTTGAATATCTGTGCGCTTCAGCGCAGGATACGATTCAGTCACACAGCAACTCTCGTAGACCTGTTTTCTGCTTTGTATGAGGATACCAATTTGATCTAGCAAATAGTTGGGTAACATCATATGGTTTTTAGTGACCCATTCATCGAATTCTCTGCTTCCTGGATCAAGATCGTTCAAAGGACTTGCTTTTCGATGACGCATTTACCGTTCCTGTTGAATCACTACGATAGAATCTCTGGTATAAGTTTGGTACAATATAGCACTTTCAAGAGAATTAATTGAAATAATTTGCAGTGGAGTTGCCATCGTTGAAAATTTTGTTTTGTTTGATTTTGAGAGATTGAATAAAAACAGTGAGTAGATTTAGTTTGACGTACCACTTTTAGTTTTTTTATTGCTGGTGGTCTAAGTTTTAGCCAATTACCATAAATCGGGTTTTGTAAAATTTTAATGTTTTCAGGGCTTTTGCAATTAAAGTAGAAATGTGAACGCTTTGAAAATCTATACTTCAAAGAAACAGCATAGCGCCTTTTTATGATACGCTAAGCACAAAATGACAGAAGTTTTACACTTCAAAGAGATAACAGGCATGCCGCCAGGGTAAAACCGTTGAGATTTATGAGCTAAAACGGGAATTTGCTAGACAGATTTGACATGTATAACTTAAACTCATAAATTTCCAACTGCAAACAAATTAAAAGTCCCAATGTAGCTTAAGGAATACCGTAAAAGAAATTGCCCGAGTTAAGCTATTCACCGGCTGGGTAAATCATTTTAAAATTGTCTCTTGACTGATACGGTTGAATAAAATTAACGCTACCCAACTATGTACACGCTTGAAAGTGATACTAACTTTTTTGATGACTTTCGTGATATTTCTTCAGGAGAAAAACGTATAGTCAGAGTTGGAACAAAAACATTTGAAAAAACAAGTACCTATATTACACTAAAATTGTATAAGAAAACTGACGAAAAAGTGTTCAAAATGTATCAAGCAGTTACTTTGACGACGAAAGAATTTGATTGCTTAGCAGATAATTATTCAAAAGTAAAAAAAATGATCAGAGCACCAACTGGTGAAAAAATTTCAACTTCCACAACAGGAAACGATAAACCTCAAAAACGACGATATAAATCAAAACGATCGGTTTACTCCGAAAAAGACTGTAACAGTGAAAACGGAGACGACGATGACGAAGATTATTCCAACAAAAAATGTCGAGTGGCTTGAGTAAATTGAAAAAAAAAAAACCCAGTTTCATTTATTAATTATCAGAATGGTTGAAGTAATGTATGAACAATCGCCGGAATACTTTAAACAATTTCGGAAAAACTTTAAATTTTTTTTTCTGAACAATGAACCCGACGTCTCTGACCTTCCTTCTAATACGAACTTTGCATTTGCAGTCCATTCAAATCAGAACGAATTTTGTTCCCAATCTCCTGCCAATGGTCACCCACATTACCACGTTCTTATCGAAGTTACATAAGAATGCACTAAAGCAGTTAAAAAGATGAACTTAAAATCTTTTATTGTGCCTTGCCTCCTTTCATCCTTTAAATGTTTGATTATGTGGTGCAGCAAATATCATCTATCAGGACCACTGATGGAAAAAATGAAATTGGCTGTTAACTACAATTCGACTAACAACCTTGACACCGCCGGAGTTTCTTTGCGAAAAAGATTGCCGCAGATTTGCTTTGCATCACAGACTCGATCCATTCAAACTCAAACTGATCTAATTACTAATGTAACCATTGAACGTTTTATTCGAATTTTGAATGGGGATAATGCTGCTGAATTTTCAGAAATCATTGATATTGTTTTGAGTGGGTATGGTCGATTAGAGATTGATTCAAATACTTTGTTTGTTAAATTTATAATGGAGAAGAAATACAATTTTTGAAAAATATTTGTGAGATAATTCCAGCGGTATGTGTTCTAGCAACCATAAAACCTGTTTTTCAAAAAAAAAATCAAATATAAATCATCAAAGAAATGCAACAGTATCACAAAGTTATAACATCATATGTTTAGCAAAACGCATCATGTCATGGTCGTTAACCTTGAAACCTATAGGAAATTTAGATGAAATTATAACATGAGCAACATAAATACAGTAAAGTCCGCACAAGACCGAGTTAGCTGATTGGATTGGCTTATTCATCAGTATTTGGTTTCCCTCATGGATAGAACGTCTCATATTTTTGTATACATGTGGATAGTTGTGTAGGCTTCGTCCAAGAGGATCTGCAAAAAAGATTTGACCATCAGCTTGAGCAAACAGTAACCAATGAGTTCCTGGCTGGTCTGAGTTTGATGCGTTGACTATCATGAAAGTATTGTCGCGTTTCAATATTGTATTAAATGCTAAGTTGGCGAGAAAAATGCCGCGAAATCGATGTTTCAAATGTTTGCATCGGTTAATAAGCTCAATAATCTGCAAATTGTCAATTTTTTCCCCGATTCAATTCATTAGAGTGTTTTTAGCTATTTTTCTATCGGAACGCACGTAAACTGTTGATGCACGCTCTCCCATGAAAAGTAACTCTACATTTTCCCCCAGCGGTGCATCAAACTTCAGTACTACTGAAATGGTGCAATTGGTCAATTCAGGATGAAAAGTCGTGTGAAGCCTCCTGAGTAGATGTGAGATCAAATGCCATAATATAATGATTGTGATAATTAGCCAAACTGATTCCATGCCTAATGTTAAAAACAAAGTCTAGAGCTTCCAATGTGTTATAGTATATTCTTTTGTTATCAGTCGTTGACACAGGAGTTCCTGCAATGGGTAGGCCGTTTCGGTAAACAATGATTTCATTCAGCTGAAACTTTTGATAATGAAACGGGTTTGTTCGGTTAGTACCCAGGTATGCTGTATTCGAGCTCATTGCCAAAATCATTCGACGAACTGGCTCTTTGGCAAAAACGTCTTCTTGTCGCCAACTTTGCACACCAGTTGTGGCCAAAAAGGTTCTTGGTAAAACTTCAATATAATTGTATATTGCAGGTGTTTTCAACAGAGTTTTTTCTATCGATGATAGTACAAAATCTGTTACTGTCATTTTGCGCACATCTAGGTTAGCCTCAGTGATTTGGACTTGGTAACGTTTATTAGCGTGCTCAGACATAATAACAAAGTCATTAGGAGATCGTCTCAGAGAAAGTCTTATTGTAACACCGCTGATAAGATGTTTGTCGCATGATAAAAAATAACAGGCAGTTTTACCAAATAATCGTAATTCGCTTGATGCTGCTACGATTCGCATACGTTCAGCGACACCTTCAGCTTGCCCATTAGCACCATCAATACCTGATGGATTATCTTCATAATAATAGCCTTGACAAGCAAGCCACGTTTTCTTTGAATCATTACCGTGAGAAAATTCTGTCTCAATGAAACTCTTATGGGCAAAATTGGCATTAGTTGTTGAAATTTTTTCTCCATTCAGGGACATGGTGCATTCGAAAATAAAGATGAAAGTGGATTATTAACCAAATATGGTGCGTCTCGTTGCCCTGCCTCTGTGGCGTGAGTTCGCAGGTACATTACCATTATTTTGAACAATGCGTGCTACAATCTCCAAGCGAGTTCGTTGAAGATCAATAAAGTTGTTTCTATCTCCTAAAACTTCAAATTTGAGCATGGGACTATCAGGTGAATAAAATAGACCAATTTTTTGAGTGAATGCATTTTTCAAATGTAACGAGTAGAGGAGGTTTTTCAAATAAATCTAATGAGCTGTGAGTTGCTTCAGTTGGTAATAAATTAGAAATCACTTCGTACTTTGGTGAAAAAATTGGAGCGAACTTCTCAGTGGAGTTCGTTTCTTTAGGAATGAGAGTTTTTCTTTTTT